>NC_143032.1:2180000-2245000 GCF_057628025.1 Oncorhynchus mykiss | reverse complement strand
AGTATAGTAAGTATAGTAGGTATAGTAGGTATAGTAAGTATAGTAGGTATAGTAGGTATAGTAAGTATAGTAAGTATAGTAGGTATAGTAGGTATAGTAAGTATAGTAGGTATAGTAGGTATAGTAGGTATAGTAAGTATAGTAGGTATAGTAAGTATAGTAGGTATAGTAGGTATAGTAGGTATAGTAAGTATAGTAGGTATAGTAAGTATAATAAGTTTAGTAGGTATAGTAGGTATAGTAGGTATAGTAGGTATAGTAGGTATAGTAGGTATAGTAGGTATAGTAAGTATAGTAGGTATAGTAGGTATAGTAGGTATAGTAGGTATAGTAGGTATAGTAAGTATAGTAGGTATAATAAGTTTAGTAGGTATAGTAGGTATAGTAGGTGTAGTAGGTATAGTAGGTATAGGTATAGTAGGTATAGTAGGTATAGTAAGTATAGTAAGTATAGTAGGTATAGTAGGTATAGTAGGTATAGTAAGTATATTAAGTATAGTAGGTATAGTAGGTATAGTAAGTATAGTAGGTATAGTAGGTATAGTAAGTATAGTAAGTATAGTAGGTATAGTAGGTATAGTAAGTATAGTAGGTATAGTAGGTATAGTAAGTATAGGTATAGTAGGTATAGTAGGTATAGTAAGTATAGTAGGTATAGTAGGTATAGTAAGTATAGTAGGTATAGTAGGTATAGTAAGTATAGTAAGCATAGTAGGTATAGTAGGTATAGTAAGTATAGTAGGTATAGTAGGTATAGTAGGTATAGTAAGTATAGTAGGTATAGTAAGTATAATAAGTTTAGTAGGTATAGTAGGTATAGTAGGTATAGTAGGTATAGTAGGTATAGTAGGTATAGTAGGTATAGTAGGTATAGTAAGTATAGTAGGTATAGTAAGTATAATAAGTTTAGTAGGTATAGTAGGTATAGTAGGTATAGTAGGTATAGTAGGTATAGTAGGTATAGTAAGTATAGTAGGTATAGTAAGTATAATAAGTTTAGTAGGTATAGTAGGTATAGTAGGTATAGTAGGTGTAGTAGGTATAGTAGGTATAGGTATAGTAGGTATAGTAGGTATAGTAAGTATAGTAAGTATAGTAGGTATAGTAGGTATAGTAGGTATAGTAGGTATAGTAAGTATAGTAGGTATAGTAGGTATAGTAAGTATAGTAGGTATAGTAGGTATAGTAAGTATAGTAGGTATAGTAGGTATAGTAGGTATAGTAAGTATAGTAGGTATAGTAGGTATAGTAGGTGTAGTAGGTATAGTAGGTATAGGTATAGTAGGTATAGTAGATATAGTAAGTATAGTAAGTATAGTAGGTATAGTAGGTATAGTAAGTATAGTAGGTATAGTAGGTATAGTAAGTATAGTAGGTATAGTAGGTATAGTAAGTATAGTAAGTATAGGTATAGTAAGTATAGTAGGTATAGTAAGTATAGTAGGTATTTTAGGTATTGTAGGTATAGTAGGTATAGTAGGTATAGTAAGTATAGTAGGTATAGTAGGTATAGTAAGTATAGTAGGTATTTTAGGTATTGTAGGTATAGTAGGTATAGTAGGTATAGTAAGTATAGTAGGTATAGTAGGTATAGTAAATATAGTAGGTATAGTAGGTATAGTAAGTATAGTAGGTATAGTAGGTATAGTAAGTATAGTAAGTATAGGTATAGTAGGTATAGTAGATATAGTAAGTATAGTAAGTATAGTAGGTATAGTAGGTATAGTAAGTATAGTAAGTATAGTAAGTATAGTAAGTATAGTAAGTATAGTAGGTATAGTAAGTATAGTAGGTATAGTAAGTATAGTAGGTATTTTAGGTATTGTAGGTATAGTAGGTATAGTAGGTATAGTAAGTATAGTAGGTATAGTAGGTATAGTAAGTATAGTAGGTATAGTAAGTATAGTAGGTATAGTAGGTATAGTAAGTATAGTAGGTATAGTAAGTATAGTAGGTATAGTAGGTATAGTAGGTATAGTAAGTATAGTAGGTATATTAGGTATATTAGGTATAGTAAGTATAGTAAGTATAGTAGGTATAGTGAGTATAGTAGGTATAGTAAGTTTAGTAAGTATAGGTATAGTAGGTATAGTAGGTATAGTAAGTATAGTAGGTATAGTAAGTATAGTAGGTATAGTAAGTACAGTAGGTATAGTAGGTAGTATAGTAAGTATAGTAGGTATAGTAAGTATAGTAGGTATAGTAAGTATAGTAGGTATAGTAGGTATAGTAAGTATAGTAGGTATAGTAGGTATAGTAAGTATAGTAAGTATAGGTATAGTAGGTATAGTAGGTATAGTAGGTATAGTAAGTATAGTAGGTATAGTAAGTATAGTAGGTATAGTAAGTATAGTAGGTATAGTAGGTATAGTAAGTATAGTAGGTATAGTAGGTATAGTAAGTATAGTAAGTATAGGTATAGTAGGTATAGTAGGTCTAGTAAGTATAGTAGGTATAGTAGGTATAGTAGGTATAGTAAGTATAGGTATAGTAGGTATAGTAGGTATAGTAAGTATAGTAAGTATAGTAGGTATAGTAAGTATAGGTATAGTAGGTATGGTAAGTATAGTAGGTATAGTAGGTATAGTAAGTATAGGTATAGTAGGTATAGTAGGTATAGTAAGTATAGTAAGTATAGTAGGTATAGTAGGTATAGTAGGTATAGTAAGTATAGGTATAGTAGGTATAGTAAGTATAGTAGGTATAGTAAGTATAGTAGGTATAGTAAGTATAGTAGGTATAGTAAGTATAGTAAGTATAGGTATAGTAGGTATAGTAGGTATAGTAGGTATAGTAAGTATAGTAGGTATAGTAAGTATAGTAGGTATAGTAAGTATAGGTATAGTTTTCCTTTGTTTTGGTAATTGGAACAATAGGTAATTACATATCCTCTTGCTTAAGGTTATTCCATATGTGTAATTAATGATATTATGACCTATTTTTATCAGCTGTGAAATACCATGTTAATGACTTAAACCAAAATGTGACCTTTGCTACTTGTAACTACCATCGAATCAACATACGAGGGTTGATAAATACATTTGGTAACAACAACTATAACAAGGAACACCTCCTGTCATTACCTACTGGTCGTGTTCAATTATACCGAACAAAAAATATATAAACGCAACATGTAAAGAGTGTTTCATGAGCTGAAATAGAAGATTCCAGAAATGTACCAGACACACAAAAAAAAAGAGAGTTTATTTATCTCAAATATTGTGTACAAATTTGTTTACATCCCTGTTAGTGAGCATTTCTCCTTTGCCGAGATAATTCATCCACCTGACAAGTGTGGCATATCAAGAAGCTGCTTAAACAGCATGATCATTAACTTGTGCTGGGGACAATAAAAGGCCACTCTAAAATGTGAAGTTTTGTGACAACACAATACTACAGAGTTCTCAAATTGTGAGGGAATGCATTTGGCATGCTTACTGCCGGCAGTGCTGTAAAGTACTTCAGTAAAATACTTTAAAGTACTACTTAAGTCGTTTTTCGGGTTTCGATACTTTACTTTACTATTTATATTTTTGACAACTTTTACTTTTACTTCACTACATTCCTTAAGAAAACTATGTACTTTTTACTCCATACATTTTTCCTGCCAAAAGTGCTCGTTACGTTTTTAATTCTTAGCAGGACAGGAAATTTGTGAAATTCATGCACTTATCAGGTGAACATCCCTGGTCATCCCTTCTGCCTCTGATCTGGACGACTCACTAAAAAGAGAACATCCCTGGTCATCACTACTGCCTCTGATCTGGAGGAATCAGTAAACAGAGAACATCCCTGGTCATCCCTTCTGCCTCTGATCTGGACGACTCACTAAAAAGAGAACATCCCTGGTCATCACTACTGCCTCTGATCTGGAGGAATCAGTAAACAGAGAACATCCCTGGTCATCCCTAC
Source organism: Oncorhynchus mykiss (assembly GCF_057628025.1). NCBI lineage: Eukaryota > Metazoa > Chordata > Actinopteri > Salmoniformes > Salmonidae > Oncorhynchus > Oncorhynchus mykiss. The sequence goes on along the minus strand of NC_143032.1, from coordinate 2,241,088 downwards.
TGCCTCTGATCTGACTGACTCACTAAACAGAGAACATCCCTGGTCATCCCTACTACCTCTGATCTGGTGGACTCACTAAACAGAGAACATCCCTGGTCATCCCTACTGCCTCTGATCTGACTGACTCACTAAACAGAGAACATCCCTGGTCATCCCTACTGCCTCTGGTCTGGAGGACTCACTAAACAGAGAACATCCCTGGTCATCTCTGCTGCCTCTGATCTGGTGGACTCACTAAACAGAGAACATCCCTGGTCATCCCTACTGCCTCCGATCTGGAGGACTCAGTTAACACAAATGCTTAATTTGTAAATGAGGTCTGAGTGTTGGAGTAGCCCTTGGCTATACTTAAACCATGTATATATATTTTTAAATTGTGCCGTCTGGTTTGCTTAATATAAGGAATTCCTATTCAAACTTTTACTTTTTATACTTACGTATATATATATATATATTGTTCAATTTTACCCCCGTTTTCTCCCTAATTTCATGGTATCCAATTACTATCCGAAACACAACCCAACCAAGCCGCACTGCTTCTTAACACAGCGCGCATCCAACCCGGAAGCCAGCCGCACCAATGTGTCGGAGGAAACACCGTGCACCTGGCAACCTTGGTTAGCGCGTACAGTCGCTGGTGCGCGATGAGACAAGGATATCCCTACCGGCCAAGCCCTCCCTAACCCGGACGACGCCAGGCCAATTGTGCGTTGCCCCATGGACCTCCAGGTCGCGGCCGGCTGCGACAGAGCCTGGGCTCGAACCCAGAGTCTCTGGTGGCACAGCACTGTGATGCAGCGCCTTAGACTACTGCGCCACCCGGGAGGTCTCATATGTATATTTTAACAATTACTTTTGATGAAGTAAGATCAAATACGTTTATACTTTTACTCAAGTAATATTTTCTGGGTGATTTTCACTTTTTAATTTGACACTTTTATTTGGTACTTTTTCCACCACTGACTGCAGGAATGTTGCCAGAGAATTTCTCTACCATAAGCCGCCTCCAACAACATTTTAGAGCATTTGGAGTCCAACTGGGCTCACAACCGTAGACCAAGTGTAACCGACCCATGAACTCCACATTCTGCTTCTACACAATTCCTGGAAGCTGAAAAGGTCCCAGTTCTTCCATGGCCTGTATACTCTCCAGACATGTCACCCATTGAGCATGTTTGGGATGCTCTGGATCAACGTGTATGAAAGTGTGTTCCAGTTCCCACCAATATCCAGCGACTTCGCACAGCCATTGAAGAGGAGTGGGACAACATTCCAAAGGCCACAATCAACAGCCTGATCAACTCAATGCAAAGGAGATGTGTCGCGCTGCATGAGGCAAATGGTGGTCACACCAGATACTGACTGGTTTTCTGATCCACTGACTGGTTTTACTTTTTAAGGCATCTGGGACCAACCGATGCACATCTGTACACCCAGTCATGTGAATAATTGATTTATTTAAATTGACTGATTTGGTTACATGAACTGTAACTCAGTCTTTGAAGGGTTTGTTCAGTGTAGTTTATCAAGTGAGACCTACATAGAATATACTTGAAGCCACTTAATGTGAACTTCAATATCACCTTTAGAATGACTACCTAGATACAATGTAACAACCTAACAACCTTTGCAGACAATAGGCAGACCAGGATCAATTAGAATCATTAATGTTTAACAAACAAAATCTATAAATACAATGTTACAATGTTACAATGTTACAATGTTACAATGTTACAATGTTACAATGGGATAGGTCACGTTGTTTGTAATAATGGTGGTCGGACCAAGGCGCAGCGTACGTAGAGTTCCACGTACTTTTAATGAATAAAGAGAAACTTACGCAAAATACAAAAAAAAAAATATAGAACAAACGAACCGTGACCACAAGTGCTGTGCTAACAGGCAACTAAACAGGCAACTAAACATAAACACTCTCCCATAACCCACAGGTGGAAGAAGTGCTACTTCAGTATTATCCCCAATTAGAGACAACGATAACCAGCTGCCTCTAATTGGGAATCATACAAATCACCAACGTAGAAAATCAAACCTAGAACCCCACATAGAAAGAATTAACTAGAACAAAAACCCTTAGTCAAGCCCTGACCTACTCTACCATAGAAAATACAGGTTTTCTATGGTCAGGACGTGACAGGATATACATGTATTTAAATCTACTTACCCAGGAGCAAGCTACTTAATGTAAAGTGTATTGACATTTTTTATTAGTTTGAAATATTTCAAACATTAAGTCCCTTAGATATCACAGCTCCAGACCGATCCCCTGTGGTCTCCTGGTCAGAAGGCCGAGGCATGTTGCTGTCTGACAGGGTTCAGGAATTTCAGCCAGTTACCCTGATATAATGGAAATATCCAGGCCCTGGAGGGAGGGAGGGAGGGAGGCAGGCAGACAGCTCCTGTACAGGCCCTGGAGGGAGGGAGGGAGGGAAGGAAGGAAGGAAGGAAGGAAGGAAGGAAGGAAGGAAGGAAGGAAGGAAGGAAGGAAGGAAGGAAGGAAGGAAGGAAGGAAGGAAGGAGACAGACAGACAGACAGACAGACAGACAGACAGACAGACAGACAGACAGACAGACAGACAGACAGACAGACAGACAGACAGACAGACAGACAGACAGACAGACAGACATGTGGGGGGACATGTGGAGGGACAGACAGACAAACAGACAGACAGACAGACAGACAGACAGACAGACAGACAGACAGACAGACAGACAGACAGACAGACAGACAGACAGACAGACAGACAGACAGACAGACCGACCGACCGACCCTGTACAGGCCCTGTGGTGAATACTGGCACACTACCATGGCCTTAGTGTTCGCACACACACAAACACACACACACACACACACCCACAGTACATCTGGATTGTGTTGAGTTGAGGTGACAAGCGGTGCCTACCCCTGTCCCAGTCCCAGTGGCAGGCACCAGGCAGTGTGTGGGGGAGAGGGAGCCAGAGAGCCAGGGTCTTCTACACCATGGTGAGGCCTCTCCATCACTCCGGCTCCTGGCTGACAGGCCTTTCTCTGGGGCTCCAGGCCTCCACCGCTCCGGCTGGTCTTACTGAGTGTGCTCCAACTGTGCTCTGCTGAGGAATGGATTCTGTATCAGGCTAATGGATTCCTCACCCACACTGGATTCTCCTGACAGACACAGACACAGCAACACAGACACACAGACAGACACACAAACAGACACACACACACACACACACACAGAAACACAGACACAGAAACACAGACGCACACATCCACACACAGACAGACACACACCGACACACAGACAGACACACAGACAGACACACACATAGAAACACAGACACACACACAGACAGACACACAGACACACACACAGTCTAGCACAAAAGCTCACACCCTACTGGAGTTACCAGTGAAGAGACAACTATAAGTGAGGTAATAACATGAAGAACAAAAAACTAACCAATCAATACAGTTATAGATGTATAATTAACGATGTAACCAATCAACACAGTTATAGATGTAGAATTAACGATGTAACCAATCAACACAGTTATAGATGTATAATTAAAAATGTAACCAATCAACACAGTTATAGATGTAGAATTAACGATGTAACCAATCAACACTGTTATAGATGTATAATTAACGATGTAACCAATCAACACAGTTATAGATGTATAATTAACAATGTAACCAATCAACACAGTTATAGATGTAGAATTAACGATGTAACCAATCAACACAGTTATAGATGTATAATTAACGATGTAACCAATCAACACAGTTATAGATGTATAATTAACGATGTAACCAATCATGGAGCGAGGTAGTTAAAAAAATCAGAGAGACAGATCAACATCAGCTGAACTCAAGTTGGAGAGTCAAGTTGAAGCTATGAAAACAGCCGTAGTGTCAGATAGAGAGTCAAGTTGAAGCTATGAAAACAGTCGTAGTGTCAGATAGAGAGTCAAGTTGAAGATAGGAGACAGAGCTCTCAGCAGGACTCTGCATCAGGCATTTCCTGTTTCTCTGACTGCATCTCACTATCTCTCTCTCTCTGTATCTCTCTCTCTGTATATCTCTCTCTGTATCTCTCTCTCTGTATATCTCTCTCTGTATCTCTCTCTCTCTCTCTCTCTCTCTTTCTCTCTCCCTCTCCCTCTTTCTCTCTCCCTCTTTCTCTCTCCCTCTCCCTCTTTCTATCTCCCTCTTTCTCTCTCCCTCTCCCTCTTTCTCTCTCCCTCTCCCTCTTTCTCTCTCCCTCTCCCTCTTTCTCTCTCCCTCTTTCTCTCTCCTTCTCTCTCTTTCTCTCTCCCTCTTTCTCTTAATCTCTCTCTCTGTCCCTCTCTCTGTCCCTCTCTCTCTCTCTCTCTCTCTCTCTCTCACTCTCTCTCTCTCTCTTAATTCAATTTCAATTTAATGGGCTTTATTGGCATGGGAAACATATGTTTACATTGCCAAAGCAAGTGAAATAGATAATTAACTAAAGTGAAAATTGACAGTAAACATTACACTCACAAAAGTTCCAAACGAATAAAGACATTTCATATGTCACATTATGTGCAAATAGTTAAAGTACAAAAGGGAATATAAATAAACATAAATATGGGTTGAATTTACAATGGTGTTCATTCTTCAATGGCTGCCCTTTTCTTGTGTCAACAGATCGCAAATCTTGCTGCTGTTATGGCACACTGTGGTATTTCACCCAGAAGATATGAGAGTTTATCAAAATTGGGTTTGTTCTCTCTCTCTCCCTCTCTCTACCCCCCTCTCTCTCTCTCTCTCTCCCTCCTCTCTAGCTCTCTCTTTCGCTCTCGCTCTCTCTCTACACCTCTCTCTCTACCCCCTCCCCCTCTCTCTACACCTCTCCCTCTACCCCCTCCCTCTCTCCCTCTCCCCCCTCTCTCTCTACCCCCTCCCCCTCTCTCTACCACCCTCCCTCTCTCTCTCTCTACCCCCTCCCCCTCTCTCTACCCCCCTCCCTCTCTCTCTCTCTACCCCCTCCCCCTCTCTCCCCTCTCTGTTTCTCTCTCTCCTTCAGTGAGATATACTACTGTCCCTAATGTCTGTGATAATAGAAACCTAGAGACTCCAAACCTCCAGCATGAGACTGATTGGCTAATACGATTAAAAACATGTCAAGAATGTAGTATTTGCTTTATGTTCTAAACCTTATAGCCCACTGATACAAAATTAATATTGCACTGGTTTTAACAAAATAAGCATGTTTGAAGGAGTTGAGTCATTGTTGTTTGGACATACTGATGGTACAGTGGTGTGATATTGATTAATTAATCAGTGTTAAACAGCTGAGATATTGATGTATTGATCAGTGTTAAACAGCTGAGATATTGATGTATTGATCAGTGTTAAACAGCTGAGATATTGATGTATTGATCAGTGTTAAACAGCTGAGATATTGATGTATTGATCAGTGTTAAACAGCTGAGATATTGATGTATTGATCAGTGTTAAACAGCTGAGATATTGATGTATTGATCAGTGTTAAACAGCTGAGATATTGATGTATTGATCAGTGTTAAACAGCTGAGATATTGATGTATTGATCAGTGTTAAACAGCTGAGATATTGATGTATTAATCAGTGTTAAACAGCTGAGATATTGATGTATTGATCAGTGTTAAACAGCTGAGATATTGATGTATTGATCAGTGTTAAACAGCTGAGATATTGATGTATTAATCCGTGTTAAACAGCTGAGATATTGATGTATTGATCAGTGTTAAACAGCTGAGATATTGATGTATTGATCAGTGTTAAACAGCTGAGATATTGATGTATTGATCAGTGTTAAACAGCTGAGATATTGATGTATTGATCAGTGTTAAACAGCTGAGATATTGATGTATTGATCAGTGTTAAACAGCTGAGATATTGATGTATTGATCAGTGTTAAACAGCTGAGATATTGATGTATTGATCAGTGTTAAACAGCTGAGATATTGATGTATTGATCAGTGTTAAACAGCTGAGATATTGATGTATTAATCCGTGTTAAACAGCTGAGATATTGATGTATTGATCAGTGTTAAACAGCTGAGATATTGATGTATTAATCCGTGTTAAACAGCTGAGATATTGATTTATTGATCCGTGTTAAACAGCTGAGATATTGATGTATTGATCAGTGTTAAACAGCTGAGATATTGATGTATTGATCCGTGTTAAACAGCTGAGATATTGATGTATTGATCAGTGTTAAACAGCTGAGATATTGATGTATTGATCGGTGTTAAACAGCTGAGATATTGATGTATTGATCCGTGTTAAACAGCTGAGATATTGATGTATTGATCAGTGTTAAACAGCTGAGATATTGATGTATTGATCAGTGTTAAACAGCTGAGATATTGATGTATTGATCAGTGTTAAACAGCTGAGATATTGATGTATTAATCCGTGTTAAACAGCTGAGATATTGATGTATTGATCAGTGTTAAACAGCTGAGATATTGATGTATTGATCAGTGTTAAACAGCTGAGATATTGATGTATTGATCAGTGTTAAACAGCTGAGATATTGATGTATTGATCAGTGTTAAACAGCTGAGATATTGATGTATTGATCAGTGTTAAACAGCTGAGATATTGATGTATTGATCAGTGTTAAACAGCTGAGATATTGATGTATTAATCCGTGTTAAACAGCTGAGATATTGATGTATTGATCAGTGTTAAACAGCTGAGATATTGATGTATTGATCAGTGTTAAACAGCTGAGATATTGATGTATTGATCAGTGTTAAACAGCTGAGATATTGATGTATTGATCAGTGTTAAACAGCTGAGATATTGATGTATTGATCCGTGTTAAACAGCTGAGATATTGATGTATTGATCCGTGTTAAACAGCTGAGATATTGATGTATTGATCAGTGTTAAACAGCTGAGATATTGATGTATTGATCGGTGTTAAACAGCTGAGATATTGATGTATTGATCAGTGTTAAACAGCTGAGATATTGATGTATTAATCAGTGTTAAACAGCTGAGATATTGATTAATTAATCCGTGTTAAACAGCTGAGATATTGATGTATTGATCCGTGTTAAACAGCTGAGATATTGATGTATTGATCCGTGTTAAACAGCTGAGATATTGATGTATTGATCAGTGTTAAACAGCTGAGATATTGATGTATTGATCAGTGTTAAACAGCTGAGATATTGATGTATTGATCCGTGTTAAACAGCTGAGATATTGATGTATTGATCAGTGTTAAACAGCTGAGATATTGATGTATTGATCAGTGTTAAACAGCTGAGATATTGATGTATTGATCAGTGTTAAACAGCTGAGATATTGATGTATTGATCAGTGTTAAACAGCTGAGATATTGATGTATTGATCAGTGTTAAACAGCTGAGATATTGATGTATTGATCCGTGTTAAACAGCTGAGATATTGATGTATTGATCAGTGTTAAACAGCTGAGATATTGATGTATTGATCAGTGTTAAACAGCTGAGATATTGATGTATTGATCCGTGTTAAACAGCTGAGATATTGATGTATTGATCAGTGTTAAACAGCTGAGATATTGATGTATTGATCAGTGTTAAACAGCTGAGATATTGATGTATTGATCAGTGTTAAACAGCTGAGATATTGATTAATTAATCCGTGTTAAACAGCTGAGATATTGATGTATTGATCAGTGTTAAACAGCTGAGATATTGATGTATTGATCAGTGTTAAACAGCTGAGATATTGATGTATTGATCAGTGTTAAACAGCTGAGATATTGATGTATTGATCAGTGTTAAACAGCTGAGATATTGATGTATTGATCAGTGTTAAACAGCTGAGATATTGATGTATTGATCAGTGTTAAACAGCTGAGATATTGATTAATTAATCCGTGTTAAACAGCTGAGATATTGATGTATTGATCAGTGTTAAACAGCTGAGATATTGATGTATTGATCAGTGTTAAACAGCTGAGATATTGATGTATTGATCAGTGTTAAACAGCTGAGATATTGATGTATTGATCGGTGTTAAACAGCTGAGATATTGATGTATTGATCAGTGTTAAACAGCTGAGATATTGATGTATTGATCAGTGTTAAACAGCTGAGATATTGATGTATTGATCCGTGTTAAACAGCTGAGATATTGATGTATTGATCAGTGTTAAACAGCTGAGATATTGATGTATTGATCAGTGTTAAACAGCTGAGATATTGATGTATTGATCAGTGTTAAACAGCTGAGATATTGATGTATTGATCAGTGTTAAACAGCTGAGATATTGATGTATTGATCCGTGTTAAACAGCTGAGATATTGATGTATTGATCCGTGTTAAACAGCTGAGATATTGATGTATTGATCAGTGTTAAACAGCTGAGATATTGATGTATTGATCAGTGTTAAACAGCTGAGATATTGATGTATTGATCAGTGTTAAACAGCTGAGATATTGATGTATTGATCAGTGTTAAACAGCTGAGATATTGATTAATTAATCCGTGTTAAACAGCTGAGATATTGATGTATTGATCAGTGTTAAACAGCTGAGATATTGATGTATTGATCAGTGTTAAACAGCTGAGATATTGATGTATTGATCAGTGTTAAACAGCTGAGATATTGATGTATTGATCAGTGTTAAACAGCTGAGATATTGATGTATTGATCAGTGTTAAACAGCTGAGATATTGATGTATTGATCAGTGTTAAACAGCTGAGATATTGATGTATTGATCAGTGTTAAACAGCTGAGATATTGATGTATTGATCAGTGTTAAACAGCTGAGATATTGATGTATTGATCAGTGTTAAACAGCTGAGATATTGATGTATTGATCAGTGTTAAACAGCTGAGATATTGATGTATTGATCAGTGTTAAACAGCTGAGATATTGATGTATTGATCCGTGTTAAACAGCTGAGATATTGATGTATTGATCAGTGTTAAACAGCTGAGATATTGATGTATTGATCAGTGTTAAACAGCTGAGATATTGATGTATTGATCAGTGTTAAACAGCTGAGATATTGATGTATTGATCAGTGTTAAACAGCTGAGATATTGATGTATTGATCAGTGTTAAACAGCTGAGATATTGATGTATTGATCCGTGTTAAACAGCTGAGATATTGATGTATTGATCAGTGTTAAACAGCTGAGATATTGATGTATTGATCAGTGTTAAACAGCTGAGATATTGATGTATTGATCAGTGTTAAACAGCTGAGATATTGATGTATTGATCCGTGTTAAACAGCTGAGATATTGATGTATTAATCCGTGTTAAACAGCTGAGATATTGATGTATTGATCCGTGTTAAACAGCTGAGATATTGATGTATTGATCCGTGTTAAACAGCTGAGATATTGATGTATTGATCAGTGTTAAACAGCTGAGATATTGATTTATTGATCAGTGTTAAACAGCTGAGATATTGATTTATTGATCAGTGTTAAACAGCTGAGATATTGATGTATTGATCAGTGTTAAACAGCTGAGATATTGATGTATTGATCGGTGTTAAACAGCTGAGATATTGATGTATTGATCCGTGTTAAACAGCTGAGATATTGATGTATTGATCCGTGTTAAACAGCTGAGATATTGATGTATTGATCAGTGTTAAACAGCTGAGATATTGATGTATTGATCCGTGTTAAACAGCTGAGATATTGATGTATTGATCCGTGTTAAACAGCTGAGATATTGATTAATTAATCCGTGTTAAACAGCTGAGATATTGATGTATTGATCAGTGTTAAACAGCTGAGATATTGATGTATTGATCCGTGTTAAACAGCTGAGATATTGATTAATTAATCCGTGTTAAACAGCTGAGATATTGATGTATTGATCAGTGTTAAACAGCTGAGATATTGATGTATTGATCCGTGTTAAACAGCTGAGATATTGATTAATTAATCCGTGTTAAACAGCTGAGATATTGATGTATTGATCAGTGTTAAACAGCTGAGATATTGATGTATTGATCCGTGTTAAACAGCTGAGATATTGATGTATTGATCAGTGTTAAACAGCTGAGATATTGATGTATTGATCAGTGTTAAACAGCTGAGATATTGATGTATTGATCCGTGTTAAACAGCTGAGATATTGATGTATTGATCCGTGTTAAACAGCTGAGATATTGATGTATTGATCAGTGTTAAACAGCTGAGATATTGATGTATTGATCAGTGTTAAACAGCTGAGATATTGATGTATTGATCCGTGTTAAACAGCTGAGATATTGATTAATTAATCCGTGTTAAACAGCTGAGATATTGATGTATTGATCAGTGTTAAACAGCTGAGATATTGATGTATTGATCAGTGTTAAACAGCTGAGATATTGATTAATTAATCCGTGTTAAACAGCTGAGATATTGATGTATTGATCAGTGTTAAACAGCTGAGATATTGATGTATTGATCAGTGTTAAACAGCTGAGATATTGATGTATTGATCAGTGTTAAACAGCTGAGATATTGATGTATTGATCAGTGTTAAACAGCTGAGATATTGATGTATTGATCAGTGTTAAACAGCTGAGATATTGATGTATTGATCAGTGTTAAACAGCTGAGATATTGATGTATTGATCAGTGTTAAACAGCTGAGATATTGATGTATTGATCAGTGTTAAACAGCTGAGATATTGATGTATTGATCAGTGTTAAACAGCTGAGATATTGATGTATTGATCGGTGTTAAACAGCTGAGATATTGATGTATTGATCAGTGTTAAACAGCTGAGATATTGATGTATTGATCCGTGTTAAACAGCTGAGATATTGATGTATTGATCAGTGTTAAACAGCTGAGATATTGATGTATTGATCAGTGTTAAACAGCTGAGATATTGATGTATTGATCAGTGTTAAACAGCTGAGATATTGATGTATTGATCAGTGTTAAACAGCTGAGATATTGATGTATTGATCCGTGTTAAACAGCTGAGATATTGATGTATTGATCCGTGTTAAACAGCTGAGATATTGATGTATTGATCAGTGTTAAACAGCTGAGATATTGATGTATTGATCAGTGTTAAACAGCTGAGATATTGATGTATTGATCCGTGTTAAACAGCTGAGATATTGATGTATTGATCAGTGTTAAACAGCTGAGATATTGATGTATTGATCCGTGTTAAACAGCTGAGATATTGATGTATTGATCAGTGTTAAACAGCTGAGATATTGATGTATTGATCAGTGTTAAACAGCTGAGATATTGATGTATTGATCAGTGTTAAACAGCTGAGATATTGATGTATTGATCAGTGTTAAACAGCTGAGATATTGATGTATTGATCAGTGTTAAACAGCTGAGATATTGATGTATTGATCCGTGTTAAACAGCTGAGATATTGATGTATTGATCAGTGTTAAACAGCTGAGATATTGATGTATTGATCCGTGTTAAACAGCTGAGATATTGATGTATTGATCCGTGTTAAACAGCTGAGATATTGATGTATTGATCAGTGTTAAACAGCTGAGATATTGATGTATTGATCAGTGTTAAACAGCTGAGATATTGATGTATTGATCAGTGTTAAACAGCTGAGATATTGATGTATTGATCAGTGTTAAACAGCTGAGATATTGATGTATTGATCAGTGTTAAACAGCTGAGATATTGATGTATTGATCCGTGTTAAACAGCTGAGATATTGATGTATTGATCAGTGTTAAACAGCTGAGATATTGATGTATTGATCGGTGTTAAACAGCTGAGATATTGATGTATTGATCCGTGTTAAACAGCTGAGATATTGATGTATTGATCAGTGTTAAACAGCTGAGATATTGATGTATTGATCAGTGTTAAACAGCTGAGATATTGATGTATTGATCAGTGTTAAACAGCTGAGATATTGATGTATTGATCAGTGTTAAACAGCTGAGATATTGATGTATTGATCAGTGTTAAACAGCTGAGATATTGATGTATTGATCGGTGTTAAACAGCTGAGATATTGATGTATTGATCAGTGTTAAACAGCTGAGATATTGATGTATTGATCAGTGTTAAACAGCTGAGATATTGATGTATTGATCAGTGTTAAACAGCTGAGATATTGATGTATTGATCAGTGTTAAACAGCTGAGATATTGATGTATTGATCGGTGTTAAACAGCTGAGATATTGATGTATTGATCAGTGTTAAACAGCTGAGATATTGATGTATTGATCAGTGTTAAACAGCTGAGATATTGATGTATTGATCCGTGTTAAACAGCTGAGATATTGATGTATTGATCAGTGTTAAACAGCTGAGATATTGATGTATTGATCAGTGTTAAACAGCTGAGATATTGATGTATTGATCCGTGTTAAACAGCTGAGATATTGATTTATTGATCGGTGTTAAACAGCTGAGATATTGATGTATTGATCAGTGTTAAACAGCTGAGATATTGATGTATTGATCGGTGTTAAACAGCTGAGATATTGATGTATTGATCCGTGTTAAACAGCTGAGATATTGATGTATTGATCAGTGTTAAACAGCTGAGATATTGATGTATTGATCAGTGTTAAACAGCTGAGATATTGATGTATTGATCAGTGTTAAACAGCTGAGATATTGATGTATTGATCAGTGTTAAACAGCTGAGATATTGATGTATTGATCCGTGTTAAACAGCTGAGATATTGATGTATTGATCAGTGTTAAACAGCTGAGATATTGATGTATTGATCAGTGTTAAACAGCTGAGATATTGATGTATTGATCAGTGTTAAACAGCTGAGATATTGATGTATTGATCGGTGTTAAACAGCTGAGATATTGATGTATTGATCCGTGTTAAACAGCTGAGATATTGATGTATTGATCAGTGTTAAACAGCTGAGATATTGATGTATTGATCGGTGTTAAACAGCTGAGATATTGATGTATTGATCGGTGTTAAACAGCTGAGATATTGATGTATTGATCCGTGTTAAACAGCTGAGATATTGATGTATTGATCAGTGTTAAACAGCTGAGATATTGATGTATTGATCAGTGTTAAACAGCTGAGATATTGATGTATTGATCCGTGTTAAACAGCTGAGATATTGATGTATTGATCAGTGTTAAACAGCTGAGATATTGATGTATTGATCAGTGTTAAACAGCTGAGATATTGATGTATTGATCAGTGTTAAACAGCTGAGATATTGATGTATTGATCAGTGTTAAACAGCTGAGATATTGATGTATTGATCAGTGTTAAACAGCTGAGATATTGATGTATTGATCAGTGTTAAACAGCTGAGATATTGATGTATTGATCAGTGTTAAACAGCTGAGATATTGATGTATTGATCAGTGTTAAACAGCTGAGATATTGATGTATTGATCAGTGTTAAACAGCTGAGATATTGATGTATTGATCAGTGTTAAACAGCTGAGATATTGATGTATTGATCAGTGTTAAACAGCTGAGATATTGATGTATTGATCAGTGTTAAACAGCTGAGATATTGATGTATTGATCAGTGTTAAACAGCTGAGATATTGATGTATTGATCAGTGTTAAACAGCTGAGATATTGATGTATTGATCAGTGTTAAACAGCTGAGATATTGATGTATTGATCAGTGTTAAACAGCTGAGATATTGATGTATTGATCAGTGTTAAACAGCTGAGATATTGATGTATTGATCAGTGTTAAACAGCTGAGATATTGATGTATTGATCAGTGTTAAACAGCTGAGATATTGATGTATTGATCAGTGTTAAACAGCTGAGATATTGATTAATTAATCCGTGTTAAACAGCTGAGATATTGATGTATTGATCGGTGTTAAACAGCTGAGATATTGATGTATTGATCCGTGTTAAACAGCTGAGATATTGATGTATTGATCAGTGTTAAACAGCTGAGATATTGATGTATTGATCGGTGTTAAACAGCTGAGATATTGATGTATTGATCCGTGTTAAACAGCTGAGATATTGATGTATTGATCGGTGTTAAACAGCTGAGATATTGATGTATTGATCAGTGTTAAACAGCTGAGATATTGATGTATTGATCAGTGTTAAACAGCTGAGATATTGATGTATTGATCAGTGTTAAACAGCTGAGATATTGATGTATTGATCAGTGTTAAACAGCTGAGATATTGATGTATTGATCCGTGTTAAACAGCTGAGATATTGATGTATTGATCAGTGTTAAACAGCTGAGATATTGATGTATTGATCAGTGTTAAACAGCTGAGATATTGATGTATTGATCAGTGTTAAACAGCTGAGATATTGATGTATTGATCAGTGTTAAACAGCTGAGATATTGATGTATTAATCCGTGTTAAACAGCTGAGATATTGATGTATTGATCAGTGTTAAACAGCTGAGATATTGATGTATTGATCAGTGTTAAACAGCTGAGATATTGATGTATTGATCAGTGTTAAACAGCTGAGATATTGATGTATTGATCAGTGTTAAACAGCTGAGATATTGATGTATTGATCAGTGTTAAACAGCTGAGATATTGATGTATTGATCAGTGTTAAACAGCTGAGATATTGATGTATTGATCAGTGTTAAACAGCTGAGATATTGATGTATTGATCCGTGTTAAACAGCTGAGATATTGATGTATTGATCAGTGTTAAACAGCTGAGATATTGATGTATTGATCAGTGTTAAACAGCTGAGATATTGATTAATTAATCCGTGTTAAACAGCTGAGATATTGATGTATTGATCCGTGTTAAACAGCTGAGATATTGATGTATTGATCCGTGTTAAACAGCTGAGATATTGATGTATTGATCCGTGTTAAACAGCTGAGATATTGATGTATTGATCAGTGTTAAACAGCTGAGATATTGATGTATTGATCAGTGTTAAACAGCTGAGATATTGATGTATTGATCAGTGTTAAACAGCTGAGATATTGATGTATTGATCAGTGTTAAACAGCTGAGATATTGATGTATTGATCAGTGTTAAACAGCTGAGATATTGATGTATTGATCAGTGTTAAACAGCTGAGATATTGATGTATTGATCAGTGTTAAACAGCTGAGATATTGATGTATTGATCAGTGTTAAACAGCTGAGATATTGATGTATTGATCAGTGTTAAACAGCTGAGATATTGATGTATTGATCCGTGTTAAACAGCTGAGATATTGATGTATTGATCAGTGTTAAACAGCTGAGATATTGATGTATTGATCAGTGTTAAACAGCTGAGATATTGATGTATTGATCAGTGTTAAACAGCTGAGATATTGA
Source organism: Oncorhynchus mykiss (assembly GCF_057628025.1). NCBI lineage: Eukaryota > Metazoa > Chordata > Actinopteri > Salmoniformes > Salmonidae > Oncorhynchus > Oncorhynchus mykiss. Next base: position 2,225,835 of record NC_143032.1, on the reverse strand, counting down.
TGTATTGATCAGTGTTAAACAGCTGAGATATTGATTTATTGATCCGTGTTAAACAGCTGAGATATTGATGTATTGATCAGTGTTAAACAGCTGAGATATTGATGTATTGATCAGTGTTAAACAGCTGAGATATTGATGTATTGATCAGTGTTAAACAGCTGAGATATTGATGTATTGATCAGTGTTAAACAGCTGAGATATTGATGTATTGATCAGTGTTAAACAGCTGAGATATTGATGTATTGATCAGTGTTAAACAGCTGAGATATTGATGTATTGATCAGTGTTAAACAGCTGAGATATTGATGTATTGATCAGTGTTAAACAGCTGAGATATTGATGTATTGATCAGTGTTAAACAGCTGAGATATTGATGTATTGATCAGTGTTAAACAGCTGAGATATTGATGTATTGATCCGTGTTAAACAGCTGAGATATTGATGTATTGATCAGTGTTAAACAGCTGAGATATTGATGTATTGATCAGTGTTAAACAGCTGAGATATTGATGTATTGATCAGTGTTAAACAGCTGAGATATTGATGTATTGATCAGTGTTAAACAGCTGAGATATTGATGTATTGATCCGTGTTAAACAGCTGAGATATTGATGTATTGATCAGTGTTAAACAGCTGAGATATTGATGTATTGATCAGTGTTAAACAGCTGAGATATTGATGTATTGATCAGTGTTAAACAGCTGAGATATTGATGTATTGATCAGTGTTAAACAGCTGAGATATTGATGTATTGATCGGTGTTAAACAGCTGAGATATTGATGTATTGATCAGTGTTAAACAGCTGAGATATTGATGTATTGATCAGTGTTAAACAGCTGAGATATTGATGTATTGATCAGTGTTAAACAGCTGAGATATTGATGTATTGATCAGTGTTAAACAGCTGAGATATTGATGTATTGATCGGTGTTAAACAGCTGAGATATTGATGTATTGATCCGTGTTAAACAGCTGAGATATTGATGTATTGATCCGTGTTAAACAGCTGAGATATTGATGTATTGATCCGTGTTAAACAGCTGAGATATTGATGTATTGATCAGTGTTAAACAGCTGAGATATTGATGTATTGATCGGTGTTAAACAGCTGAGATATTGATGTATTGATCAGTGTTAAACAGCTGAGATATTGATGTATTGATCAGTGTTAAACAGCTGAGATATTGATGTATTGATCAGTGTTAAACAGCTGAGATATTGATGTATTGATCGGTGTTAAACAGCTGAGATATTGATGTATTGATCAGTGTTAAACAGCTGAGATATTGATGTATTGATCAGTGTTAAACAGCTGAGATATTGATGTATTGATCCGTGTTAAACAGCTGAGATATTGATGTATTGATCAGTGTTAAACAGCTGAGATATTGATGTATTGATCAGTGTTAAACAGCTGAGATATTGATGTATTGATCGGTGTTAAACAGCTGAGATATTGATGTATTGATCGGTGTTAAACAGCTGAGATATTGATGTATTGATCAGTGTTAAACAGCTGAGATATTGATGTATTGATCAGTGTTAAACAGCTGAGATATTGATGTATTGATCCGTGTTAAACAGCTGAGATATTGATGTATTGATCAGTGTTAAACAGCTGAGATATTGATGTATTGATCCGTGTTAAACAGCTGAGATATTGATGTATTGATCAGTGTTAAACAGCTGAGATATTGATGTATTGATCAGTGTTAAACAGCTGAGATATTGATGTATTGATCGGTGTTAAACAGCTGAGATATTGATGTATTGATCGGTGTTAAACAGCTGAGATATTGATGTATTGATCAGTGTTAAACAGCTGAGATATTGATGTATTGATCAGTGTTAAACAGCTGAGATATTGATGTATTGATCAGTGTTAAACAGCTGAGATATTGATGTATTGATCAGTGTTAAACAGCTGAGATATTGATGTATTGATCAGTGTTAAACAGCTGAGATATTGATGTATTGATCAGTGTTAAACAGCTGAGATATTGATGTATTGATCAGTGTTAAACAGCTGAGATATTGATGTATTGATCCGTGTTAAACAGCTGAGATATTGATGTATTGATCGGTGTTAAACAGCTGAGATATTGATGTATTGATCAGTGTTAAACAGCTGAGATATTGATGTATTGATCAGTGTTAAACAGCTGAGATATTGATGTATTGATCCGTGTTAAACAGCTGAGATATTGATGTATTGATCCGTGTTAAACAGCTGAGATATTGATGTATTGATCAGTGTTAAACAGCTGAGATATTGATGTATTGATCAGTGTTAAACAGCTGAGATATTGATGTATTGATCAGTGTTAAACAGCTGAGATATTGATGTATTGATCCGTGTTAAACAGCTGAGATATTGATGTATTGATCAGTGTTAAACAGCTGAGATATTGATGTATTGATCAGTGTTAAACAGCTGAGATATTGATGTATTGATCGGTGTTAAACAGCTGAGATATTGATTAATTAATCCGTGTTAAACAGCTGAGATATTGATGTATTGATCAGTGTTAAACAGCTGAGATATTGATGTATTGATCAGTGTTAAACAGCTGAGATATTGATGTATTGATCAGTGTTAAACAGCTGAGATATTGATGTATTGATCCGTGTTAAACAGCTGAGATATTGATGTATTGATCAGTGTTAAACAGCTGAGATATTGATGTATTGATCCGTGTTAAACAGCTGAGATATTGATGTATTGATCAGTGTTAAACAGCTGAGATATTGATGTATTGATCAGTGTTAAACAGCTGAGATATTGATGTATTGATCAGTGTTAAACAGCTGAGATATTGATGTATTGATCAGTGTTAAACAGCTGAGATATTGATGTATTGATCAGTGTTAAACAGCTGAGATATTGATGTATTGATCCGTGTTAAACAGCTGAGATATTGATGTATTGATCAGTGTTAAACAGCTGAGATATTGATGTATTGATCAGTGTTAAACAGCTGAGATATTGATGTATTGATCAGTGTTAAACAGCTGAGATATTGATGTATTGATCCGTGTTAAACAGCTGAGATATTGATGTATTGATCAGTGTTAAACAGCTGAGATATTGATGTATTGATCAGTGTTAAACAGCTGAGATATTGATGTATTGATCAGTGTTAAACAGCTGAGATATTGATGTATTGATCAGTGTTAAACAGCTGAGATATTGATGTATTGATCAGTGTTAAACAGCTGAGATATTGATGTATTGATCAGTGTTAAACAGCTGAGATATTGATGTATTGATCCGTGTTAAACAGCTGAGATATTGATGTATTGATCGGTGTTAAACAGCTGAGATATTGATGTATTGATCAGTGTTAAACAGCTGAGATATTGATGTATTGATCCGTGTTAAACAGCTGAGATATTGATGTATTGATCCGTGTTAAACAGCTGAGATATTGATGTATTGATCAGTGTTAAACAGCTGAGATATTGATGTATTGATCAGTGTTAAACAGCTGAGATATTGATGTATTGATCAGTGTTAAACAGCTGAGATATTGATGTATTGATCAGTGTTAAACAGCTGAGATATTGATGTATTGATCAGTGTTAAACAGCTGAGATATTGATGTATTGATCGGTGTTAAACAGCTGAGATATTGATTAATTAATCCGTGTTAAACAGCTGAGATATTGATGTATTGATCAGTGTTAAACAGCTGAGATATTGATGTATTGATCAGTGTTAAACAGCTGAGATATTGATGTATTGATCAGTGTTAAACAGCTGAGATATTGATGTATTGATCAGTGTTAAACAGCTGAGATATTGATGTATTGATCAGTGTTAAACAGCTGAGATATTGATGTATTGATCAGTGTTAAACAGCTGAGATATTGATGTATTGATCCGTGTTAAACAGCTGAGATATTGATGTATTGATCAGTGTTAAACAGCTGAGATATTGATGTATTGATCAGTGTTAAACAGCTGAGATATTGATGTATTGATCAGTGTTAAACAGCTGAGATATTGATGTATTGATCAGTGTTAAACAGCTGAGATATTGATGTATTGATCAGTGTTAAACAGCTGAGATATTGATGTATTGATCAGTGTTAAACAGCTGAGATATTGATGTATTGATCAGTGTTAAACAGCTGAGATATTGATGTATTGATCCGTGTTAAACAGCTGAGATATTGATGTATTGATCAGTGTTAAACAGCTGAGATATTGATGTATTGATCAGTGTTAAACAGCTGAGATATTGATGTATTGATCAGTGTTAAACAGCTGAGATATTGATGTATTGATCCGTGTTAAACAGCTGAGATATTGATGTATTGATCAGTGTTAAACAGCTGAGATATTGATGTATTGATCAGTGTTAAACAGCTGAGATATTGATGTATTGATCAGTGTTAAACAGCTGAGATATTGATGTATTGATCAGTGTTAAACAGCTGAGATATTGATGTATTGATCAGTGTTAAACAGCTGAGATATTGATGTATTGATCAGTGTTAAACAGCTGAGATATTGATGTATTGATCCGTGTTAAACAGCTGAGATATTGATGTATTGATCGGTGTTAAACAGCTGAGATATTGATGTATTGATCAGTGTTAAACAGCTGAGATATTGATGTATTGATCCGTGTTAAACAGCTGAGATATTGATGTATTGATCCGTGTTAAACAGCTGAGATATTGATGTATTGATCAGTGTTAAACAGCTGAGATATTGATGTATTGATCAGTGTTAAACAGCTGAGATATTGATGTATTGATCAGTGTTAAACAGCTGAGATATTGATGTATTGATCAGTGTTAAACAGCTGAGATATTGATGTATTGATCAGTGTTAAACAGCTGAGATATTGATGTATTGATCGGTGTTAAACAGCTGAGATATTGATGTATTGATCAGTGTTAAACAGCTGAGATATTGATGTATTGATCAGTGTTAAACAGCTGAGATATTGATGTATTGATCCGTGTTAAACAGCTGAGATATTGATGTATTGATCAGTGTTAAACAGCTGAGATATTGATGTATTGATCAGTGTTAAACAGCTGAGATATTGATGTATTGATCAGTGTTAAACAGCTGAGATATTGATGTATTGATCCGTGTTAAACAGCTGAGATATTGATGTATTGATCAGTGTTAAACAGCTGAGATATTGATGTATTGATCAGTGTTAAACAGCTGAGATATTGATGTATTGATCAGTGTTAAACAGCTGAGATATTGATGTATTGATCAGTGTTAAACAGCTGAGATATTGATGTATTGATCAGTGTTAAACAGCTGAGATATTGATGTATTGATCAGTGTTAAACAGCTGAGATATTGATGTATTGATCAGTGTTAAACAGCTGAGATATTGATGTATTGATCAGTGTTAAACAGCTGAGATATTGATGTATTGATCAGTGTTAAACAGCTGAGATATTGATTTATTGATCCGTGTTAAACAGCTGAGATATTGATGTATTGATCCGTGTTAAACAGCTGAGATATTGATGTATTGATCCGTGTTAAACAGCTGAGATATTGATGTATTGATCCGTGTTAAACAGCTGAGATATTGATTTATTGATCCGTGTTAAACAGCTGAGATATTGATTTATTGATCCGTGTTAAACAGCTGAGATATTGATGTATTGATCCGTGTTAAACAGCTGAGATATTGATGTATTGATCCGTGTTAAACAGCTGAGATATTGATGTATTGATCAGTGTTAAACAGCTGAGATATTGATTTATTGATCAGTGTTAAACAGCTGAGATATTGATTAATTAATCCGTGTTAAACAGCTGAGATATTGATGTATTGATCGGTGTTAAACAGCTGAGATATTGATGTATTGATCCGTGTTAAACAGCTGAGATATTGATGTATTGATCAGTGTTAAACAGCTGAGATATTGATTAATTAATCCGTGTTAAACAGCTGAGATATTGATGTATTGATCGGTGTTAAACAGCTGAGATATTGATGTATTGATCAGTGTTAAACAGCTGAGATATTGATGTATTGATCAGTGTTAAACAGCTGAGATATTGATGTATTGATCCGTGTTAAACAGCTGAGATATTGATGTATTGATCAGTGTTAAACAGCTGAGATATTGATGTATTGATCCGTGTTAAACAGCTGAGATATTGATGTATTGATCAGTGTTAAACAGCTGAGATATTGATGTATTGATCAGTGTTAAACAGCTGAGATATTGATGTATTGATCAGTGTTAAACAGCTGAGATATTGATGTATTGATCCGTGTTAAACAGCTGAGATATTGATGTATTGATCCGTGTTAAACAGCTGAGATATTGATGTATTGATCAGTGTTAAACAGCTGAGATATTGATGTATTGATCAGTGTTAAACAGCTGAGATATTGATGTATTGATCAGTGTTAAACAGCTGAGATATTGATGTATTGATCCGTGTTAAACAGCTGAGATATTGATTAATTAATCCGTGTTAAACAGCTGAGATATTGATGTATTGATCAGTGTTAAACAGCTGAGATATTGATGTATTGATCAGTGTTAAACAGCTGAGATATTGATGTATTGATCAGTGTTAAACAGCTGAGATATTGATGTATTGATCAGTGTTAAACAGCTGAGATATTGATGTATTGATCAGTGTTAAACAGCTGAGATATTGATGTATTGATCAGTGTTAAACAGCTGAGATATTGATGTATTGATCAGTGTTAAACAGCTGAGATATTGATGTATTGATCAGTGTTAAACAGCTGAGATATTGATGTATTGATCAGTGTTAAACAGCTGAGATATTGATGTATTGATCAGTGTTAAACAGCTGAGATATTGATGTATTGATCAGTGTTAAACAGCTGAGATATTGATGTATTGATCCGTGTTAAACAGCTGAGATATTGATGTATTGATCAGTGTTAAACAGCTGAGATATTGATGTATTGATCAGTGTTAAACAGCTGAGATATTGATGTATTGATCAGTGTTAAACAGCTGAGATATTGATGTATTGATCAGTGTTAAACAGCTGAGATATTGATGTATTGATCAGTGTTAAACAGCTGAGATATTGATGTATTGATCAGTGTTAAACAGCTGAGATATTGATGTATTGATCAGTGTTAAACAGCTGAGATATTGATGTATTGATCAGTGTTAAACAGCTGAGATATTGATGTATTGATCCGTGTTAAACAGCTGAGATATTGATGTATTGATCAGTGTTAAACAGCTGAGATATTGATGTATTGATCCGTGTTAAACAGCTGAGATATTGATTTATTGATCCGTGTTAAACAGCTGAGATATTGATGTATTGATCAGTGTTAAACAGCTGAGATATTGATGTATTGATCCGTGTTAAACAGCTGAGATATTGATGTATTGATCAGTGTTAAACAGCTGAGATATTGATGTATTGATCGGTGTTAAACAGCTGAGATATTGATGTATTGATCCGTGTTAAACAGCTGAGATATTGATGTATTGATCAGTGTTAAACAGCTGAGATATTGATGTATTGATCAGTGTTAAACAGCTGAGATATTGATGTATTGATCCGTGTTAAACAGCTGAGATATTGATGTATTGATCAGTGTTAAACAGCTGAGATATTGATGTATTGATCAGTGTTAAACAGCTGAGATATTGATGTATTGATCAGTGTTAAACAGCTGAGATATTGATGTATTAATCCGTGTTAAACAGCTGAGATATTGATGTATTGATCAGTGTTAAACAGCTGAGATATTGATGTATTGATCAGTGTTAAACAGCTGAGATATTGATGTATTGATCAGTGTTAAACAGCTGAGATATTGATGTATTGATCAGTGTTAAACAGCTGAGATATTGATGTATTGATCCGTGTTAAACAGCTGAGATATTGATGTATTGATCCGTGTTAAACAGCTGAGATATTGATGTATTGATCAGTGTTAAACAGCTGAGATATTGATGTATTGATCGGTGTTAAACAGCTGAGATATTGATGTATTGATCAGTGTTAAACAGCTGAGATATTGATGTATTAATCAGTGTTAAACAGCTGAGATATTGATTAATTAATCCGTGTTAAACAGCTGAGATATTGATGTATTGATCCGTGTTAAACAGCTGAGATATTGATGTATTGATCCGTGTTAAACAGCTGAGATATTGATGTATTGATCAGTGTTAAACAGCTGAGATATTGATGTATTGATCAGTGTTAAACAGCTGAGATATTGATGTATTGATCCGTGTTAAACAGCTGAGATATTGATGTATTGATCAGTGTTAAACAGCTGAGATATTGATGTATTGATCAGTGTTAAACAGCTGAGATATTGATGTATTGATCAGTGTTAAACAGCTGAGATATTGATGTATTGATCAGTGTTAAACAGCTGAGATATTGATGTATTGATCAGTGTTAAACAGCTGAGATATTGATGTATTGATCCGTGTTAAACAGCTGAGATATTGATGTATTGATCAGTGTTAAACAGCTGAGATATTGATGTATTGATCAGTGTTAAACAGCTGAGATATTGATGTATTGATCCGTGTTAAACAGCTGAGATATTGATGTATTGATCAGTGTTAAACAGCTGAGATATTGATGTATTGATCAGTGTTAAACAGCTGAGATATTGATGTATTGATCAGTGTTAAACAGCTGAGATATTGATTAATTAATCCGTGTTAAACAGCTGAGATATTGATGTATTGATCAGTGTTAAACAGCTGAGATATTGATGTATTGATCAGTGTTAAACAGCTGAGATATTGATGTATTGATCAGTGTTAAACAGCTGAGATATTGATGTATTGATCAGTGTTAAACAGCTGAGATATTGATGTATTGATCAGTGTTAAACAGCTGAGATATTGATGTATTGATCAGTGTTAAACAGCTGAGATATTGATTAATTAATCCGTGTTAAACAGCTGAGATATTGATGTATTGATCAGTGTTAAACAGCTGAGATATTGATGTATTGATCAGTGTTAAACAGCTGAGATATTGATGTATTGATCAGTGTTAAACAGCTGAGATATTGATGTATTAATCAGTGTTAAACAGCTGAGATATTGATGTATTGATCAGTGTTAAACAGCTGAGATATTGATGTATTGATCAGTGTTAAACAGCTGAGATATTGATGTATTGATCGGTGTTAAACAGCTGAGATATTGATGTATTGATCAGTGTTAAACAGCTGAGATATTGATGTATTGATCAGTGTTAAACAGCTGAGATATTGATGTATTGATCCGTGTTAAACAGCTGAGATATTGATGTATTGATCAGTGTTAAACAGCTGAGATATTGATGTATTGATCAGTGTTAAACAGCTGAGATATTGATGTATTGATCAGTGTTAAACAGCTGAGATATTGATGTATTGATCAGTGTTAAACAGCTGAGATATTGATGTATTGATCCGTGTTAAACAGCTGAGATATTGATGTATTGATCCGTGTTAAACAGCTGAGATATTGATGTATTGATCAGTGTTAAACAGCTGAGATATTGATGTATTGATCAGTGTTAAACAGCTGAGATATTGATGTATTGATCAGTGTTAAACAGCTGAGATATTGATGTATTGATCAGTGTTAAACAGCTGAGATATTGATTAATTAATCCGTGTTAAACAGCTGAGATATTGATGTATTGATCAGTGTTAAACAGCTGAGATATTGATGTATTGATCAGTGTTAAACAGCTGAGATATTGATGTATTGATCAGTGTTAAACAGCTGAGATATTGATGTATTGATCAGTGTTAAACAGCTGAGATATTGATGTATTGATCAGTGTTAAACAGCTGAGATATTGATGTATTGATCAGTGTTAAACAGCTGAGATATTGATGTATTGATCAGTGTTAAACAGCTGAGATATTGATGTATTGATCAGTGTTAAACAGCTGAGATATTGATGTATTGATCAGTGTTAAACAGCTGAGATATTGATGTATTGATCAGTGTTAAACAGCTGAGATATTGATGTATTGATCAGTGTTAAACAGCTGAGATATTGATGTATTGATCCGTGTTAAACAGCTGAGATATTGATGTATTGATCAGTGTTAAACAGCTGAGATATTGATGTATTGATCAGTGTTAAACAGCTGAGATATTGATGTATTGATCAGTGTTAAACAGCTGAGATATTGATGTATTGATCAGTGTTAAACAGCTGAGATATTGATGTATTGATCAGTGTTAAACAGCTGAGATATTGATGTATTGATCCGTGTTAAACAGCTGAGATATTGATGTATTGATCAGTGTTAAACAGCTGAGATATTGATGTATTGATCCGTGTTAAACAGCTGAGATATTGATGTATTGATCAGTGTTAAACAGCTGAGATATTGATTTATTGATCAGTGTTAAACAGCTGAGATATTGATTTATTGATCAGTGTTAAACAGCTGAGATATTGATGTATTGATCAGTGTTAAACAGCTGAGATATTGATGTATTGATCGGTGTTAAACAGCTGAGATATTGATGTATTGATCCGTGTTAAACAGCTGAGATATTGATGTATTGATCCGTGTTAAACAGCTGAGATATTGATGTATTGATCAGTGTTAAACAGCTGAGATATTGATGTATTGATCCGTGTTAAACAGCTGAGATATTGATGTATTGATCCGTGTTAAACAGCTGAGATATTGATTAATTAATCCGTGTTAAACAGCTGAGATATTGATGTATTGATCAGTGTTAAACAGCTGAGATATTGATGTATTGATCCGTGTTAAACAGCTGAGATATTGATTAATTAATCCGTGTTAAACAGCTGAGATATTGATGTATTGATCAGTGTTAAACAGCTGAGATATTGATGTATTGATCCGTGTTAAACAGCTGAGATATTGATTAATTAATCCGTGTTAAACAGCTGAGATATTGATGTATTGATCAGTGTTAAACAGCTGAGATATTGATGTATTGATCCGTGTTAAACAGCTGAGATATTGATGTATTGATCAGTGTTAAACAGCTGAGATATTGATGTATTGATCAGTGTTAAACAGCTGAGATATTGATGTATTGATCCGTGTTAAACAGCTGAGATATTGATGTATTGATCCGTGTTAAACAGCTGAGATATTGATGTATTGATCAGTGTTAAACAGCTGAGATATTGATGTATTGATCAGTGTTAAACAGCTGAGATATTGATGTATTGATCCGTGTTAAACAGCTGAGATATTGATTAATTAATCCGTGTTAAACAGCTGAGATATTGATGTATTGATCAGTGTTAAACAGCTGAGATATTGATGTATTGATCAGTGTTAAACAGCTGAGATATTGATTAATTAATCCGTGTTAAACAGCTGAGATATTGATGTATTGATCAGTGTTAAACAGCTGAGATATTGATGTATTGATCAGTGTTAAACAGCTGAGATATTGATGTATTGATCAGTGTTAAACAGCTGAGATATTGATGTATTGATCAGTGTTAAACAGCTGAGATATTGATGTATTGATCAGTGTTAAACAGCTGAGATATTGATGTATTGATCAGTGTTAAACAGCTGAGATATTGATGTATTGATCAGTGTTAAACAGCTGAGATATTGATGTATTGATCAGTGTTAAACAGCTGAGATATTGATGTATTGATCAGTGTTAAACAGCTGAGATATTGATGTATTGATCGGTGTTAAACAGCTGAGATATTGATGTATTGATCAGTGTTAAACAGCTGAGATATTGATGTATTGATCCGTGTTAAACAGCTGAGATATTGATGTATTGATCAGTGTTAAACAGCTGAGATATTGATGTATTGATCAGTGTTAAACAGCTGAGATATTGATGTATTGATCAGTGTTAAACAGCTGAGATATTGATGTATTGATCAGTGTTAAACAGCTGAGATATTGATGTATTGATCCGTGTTAAACAGCTGAGATATTGATGTATTGATCCGTGTTAAACAGCTGAGATATTGATGTATTGATCAGTGTTAAACAGCTGAGATATTGATGTATTGATCAGTGTTAAACAGCTGAGATATTGATGTATTGATCCGTGTTAAACAGCTGAGATATTGATGTATTGATCAGTGTTAAACAGCTGAGATATTGATGTATTGATCCGTGTTAAACAGCTGAGATATTGATGTATTGATCAGTGTTAAACAGCTGAGATATTGATGTATTGATCAGTGTTAAACAGCTGAGATATTGATGTATTGATCAGTGTTAAACAGCTGAGATATTGATGTATTGATCAGTGTTAAACAGCTGAGATATTGATGTATTGATCAGTGTTAAACAGCTGAGATATTGATGTATTGATCCGTGTTAAACAGCTGAGATATTGATGTATTGATCAGTGTTAAACAGCTGAGATATTGATGTATTGATCCGTGTTAAACAGCTGAGATATTGATGTATTGATCCGTGTTAAACAGCTGAGATATTGATGTATTGATCAGTGTTAAACAGCTGAGATATTGATGTATTGATCAGTGTTAAACAGCTGAGATATTGATGTATTGATCAGTGTTAAACAGCTGAGATATTGATGTATTGATCAGTGTTAAACAGCTGAGATATTGATGTATTGATCAGTGTTAAACAGCTGAGATATTGATGTATTGATCCGTGTTAAACAGCTGAGATATTGATGTATTGATCAGTGTTAAACAGCTGAGATATTGATGTATTGATCGGTGTTAAACAGCTGAGATATTGATGTATTGATCCGTGTTAAACAGCTGAGATATTGATGTATTGATCAGTGTTAAACAGCTGAGATATTGATGTATTGATCAGTGTTAAACAGCTGAGATATTGATGTATTGATCAGTGTTAAACAGCTGAGATATTGATGTATTGATCAGTGTTAAACAGCTGAGATATTGATGTATTGATCAGTGTTAAACAGCTGAGATATTGATGTATTGATCGGTGTTAAACAGCTGAGATATTGATGTATTGATCAGTGTTAAACAGCTGAGATATTGATGTATTGATCAGTGTTAAACAGCTGAGATATTGATGTATTGATCAGTGTTAAACAGCTGAGATATTGATGTATTGATCAGTGTTAAACAGCTGAGATATTGATGTATTGATCGGTGTTAAACAGCTGAGATATTGATGTATTGATCAGTGTTAAACAGCTGAGATATTGATGTATTGATCAGTGTTAAACAGCTGAGATATTGATGTATTGATCCGTGTTAAACAGCTGAGATATTGATGTATTGATCAGTGTTAAACAGCTGAGATATTGATGTATTGATCAGTGTTAAACAGCTGAGATATTGATGTATTGATCCGTGTTAAACAGCTGAGATATTGATTTATTGATCGGTGTTAAACAGCTGAGATATTGATGTATTGATCAGTGTTAAACAGCTGAGATATTGATGTATTGATCGGTGTTAAACAGCTGAGATATTGATGTATTGATCCGTGTTAAACAGCTGAGATATTGATGTATTGATCAGTGTTAAACAGCTGAGATATTGATGTATTGATCAGTGTTAAACAGCTGAGATATTGATGTATTGATCAGTGTTAAACAGCTGAGATATTGATGTATTGATCAGTGTTAAACAGCTGAGATATTGATGTATTGATCCGTGTTAAACAGCTGAGATATTGATGTATTGATCAGTGTTAAACAGCTGAGATATTGATGTATTGATCAGTGTTAAACAGCTGAGATATTGATGTATTGATCAGTGTTAAACAGCTGAGATATTGATGTATTGATCGGTGTTAAACAGCTGAGATATTGATGTATTGATCCGTGTTAAACAGCTGAGATATTGATGTATTGATCAGTGTTAAACAGCTGAGATATTGATGTATTGATCGGTGTTAAACAGCTGAGATATTGATGTATTGATCGGTGTTAAACAGCTGAGATATTGATGTATTGATCCGTGTTAAACAGCTGAGATATTGATGTATTGATCAGTGTTAAACAGCTGAGATATTGATGTATTGATCAGTGTTAAACAGCTGAGATATTGATGTATTGATCCGTGTTAAACAGCTGAGATATTGATGTATTGATCAGTGTTAAACAGCTGAGATATTGATGTATTGATCAGTGTTAAACAGCTGAGATATTGATGTATTGATCAGTGTTAAACAGCTGAGATATTGATGTATTGATCAGTGTTAAACAGCTGAGATATTGATGTATTGATCAGTGTTAAACAGCTGAGATATTGATGTATTGATCAGTGTTAAACAGCTGAGATATTGATGTATTGATCAGTGTTAAACAGCTGAGATATTGATGTATTGATCAGTGTTAAACAGCTGAGATATTGATGTATTGATCAGTGTTAAACAGCTGAGATATTGATGTATTGATCAGTGTTAAACAGCTGAGATATTGATGTATTGATCAGTGTTAAACAGCTGAGATATTGATGTATTGATCAGTGTTAAACAGCTGAGATATTGATGTATTGATCAGTGTTAAACAGCTGAGATATTGATGTATTGATCAGTGTTAAACAGCTGAGATATTGATGTATTGATCAGTGTTAAACAGCTGAGATATTGATGTATTGATCAGTGTTAAACAGCTGAGATATTGATGTATTGATCAGTGTTAAACAGCTGAGATATTGATGTATTGATCAGTGTTAAACAGCTGAGATATTGATGTATTGATCAGTGTTAAACAGCTGAGATATTGATGTATTGATCAGTGTTAAACAGCTGAGATATTGATTAATTAATCCGTGTTAAACAGCTGAGATATTGATGTATTGATCGGTGTTAAACAGCTGAGATATTGATGTATTGATCCGTGTTAAACAGCTGAGATATTGATGTATTGATCAGTGTTAAACAGCTGAGATATTGATGTATTGATCGGTGTTAAACAGCTGAGATATTGATGTATTGATCCGTGTTAAACAGCTGAGATATTGATGTATTGATCGGTGTTAAACAGCTGAGATATTGATGTATTGATCAGTGTTAAACAGCTGAGATATTGATGTATTGATCAGTGTTAAACAGCTGAGATATTGATGTATTGATCAGTGTTAAACAGCTGAGATATTGATGTATTGATCAGTGTTAAACAGCTGAGATATTGATGTATTGATCCGTGTTAAACAGCTGAGATATTGATGTATTGATCAGTGTTAAACAGCTGAGATATTGATGTATTGATCAGTGTTAAACAGCTGAGATATTGATGTATTGATCAGTGTTAAACAGCTGAGATATTGATGTATTGATCAGTGTTAAACAGCTGAGATATTGATGTATTAATCCGTGTTAAACAGCTGAGATATTGATGTATTGATCAGTGTTAAACAGCTGAGATATTGATGTATTGATCAGTGTTAAACAGCTGAGATATTGATGTATTGATCAGTGTTAAACAGCTGAGATATTGATGTATTGATCAGTGTTAAACAGCTGAGATATTGATGTATTGATCAGTGTTAAACAGCTGAGATATTGATGTATTGATCAGTGTTAAACAGCTGAGATATTGATGTATTGATCAGTGTTAAACAGCTGAGATATTGATGTATTGATCCGTGTTAAACAGCTGAGATATTGATGTATTGATCAGTGTTAAACAGCTGAGATATTGATGTATTGATCAGTGTTAAACAGCTGAGATATTGATTAATTAATCCGTGTTAAACAGCTGAGATATTGATGTATTGATCCGTGTTAAACAGCTGAGATATTGATGTATTGATCCGTGTTAAACAGCTGAGATATTGATGTATTGATCCGTGTTAAACAGCTGAGATATTGATGTATTGATCAGTGTTAAACAGCTGAGATATTGATGTATTGATCAGTGTTAAACAGCTGAGATATTGATGTATTGATCAGTGTTAAACAGCTGAGATATTGATGTATTGATCAGTGTTAAACAGCTGAGATATTGATGTATTGATCAGTGTTAAACAGCTGAGATATTGATGTATTGATCAGTGTTAAACAGCTGAGATATTGATGTATTGATCAGTGTTAAACAGCTGAGATATTGATGTATTGATCAGTGTTAAACAGCTGAGATATTGATGTATTGATCAGTGTTAAACAGCTGAGATATTGATGTATTGATCCGTGTTAAACAGCTGAGATATTGATGTATTGATCAGTGTTAAACAGCTGAGATATTGATGTATTGATCAGTGTTAAACAGCTGAGATATTGATGTATTGATCAGTGTTAAACAGCTGAGATATTGATGTATTGATCAGTGTTAAACAGCTGAGATATTGATTTATTGATCCGTGTTAAACAGCTGAGATATTGATGTATTGATCAGTGTTAAACAGCTGAGATATTGATGTATTGATCAGTGTTAAACAGCTGAGATATTGATGTATTGATCAGTGTTAAACAGCTGAGATATTGATGTATTGATCAGTGTTAAACAGCTGAGATATTGATGTATTGATCAGTGTTAAACAGCTGAGATATTGATGTATTGATCAGTGTTAAACAGCTGAGATATTGATGTATTGATCAGTGTTAAACAGCTGAGATATTGATGTATTGATCAGTGTTAAACAGCTGAGATATTGATGTATTGATCAGTGTTAAACAGCTGAGATATTGATGTATTGATCAGTGTTAAACAGCTGAGATATTGATGTATTGATCCGTGTTAAACAGCTGAGATATTGATGTATTGATCAGTGTTAAACAGCTGAGATATTGATGTATTGATCAGTGTTAAACAGCTGAGATATTGATGTATTGATCAGTGTTAAACAGCTGAGATATTGATGTATTGATCAGTGTTAAACAGCTGAGATATTGATGTATTGATCCGTGTTAAACAGCTGAGATATTGATGTATTGATCAGTGTTAAACAGCTGAGATATTGATGTATTGATCAGTGTTAAACAGCTGAGATATTGATGTATTGATCAGTGTTAAACAGCTGAGATATTGATGTATTGATCAGTGTTAAACAGCTGAGATATTGATGTATTGATCGGTGTTAAACAGCTGAGATATTGATGTATTGATCAGTGTTAAACAGCTGAGATATTGATGTATTGATCAGTGTTAAACAGCTGAGATATTGATGTATTGATCAGTGTTAAACAGCTGAGATATTGATGTATTGATCAGTGTTAAACAGCTGAGATATTGATGTATTGATCGGTGTTAAACAGCTGAGATATTGATGTATTGATCCGTGTTAAACAGCTGAGATATTGATGTATTGATCCGTGTTAAACAGCTGAGATATTGATGTATTGATCCGTGTTAAACAGCTGAGATATTGATGTATTGATCAGTGTTAAACAGCTGAGATATTGATGTATTGATCGGTGTTAAACAGCTGAGATATTGATGTATTGATCAGTGTTAAACAGCTGAGATATTGATGTATTGATCAGTGTTAAACAGCTGAGATATTGATGTATTGATCAGTGTTAAACAGCTGAGATATTGATGTATTGATCGGTGTTAAACAGCTGAGATATTGATGTATTGATCAGTGTTAAACAGCTGAGATATTGATGTATTGATCAGTGTTAAACAGCTGAGATATTGATGTATTGATCCGTGTTAAACAGCTGAGATATTGATGTATTGATCAGTGTTAAACAGCTGAGATATTGATGTATTGATCAGTGTTAAACAGCTGAGATATTGATGTATTGATCGGTGTTAAACAGCTGAGATATTGATGTATTGATCGGTGTTAAACAGCTGAGATATTGATGTATTGATCAGTGTTAAACAGCTGAGATATTGATGTATTGATCAGTGTTAAACAGCTGAGATATTGATGTATTGATCCGTGTTAAACAGCTGAGATATTGATGTATTGATCAGTGTTAAACAGCTGAGATATTGATGTATTGATCCGTGTTAAACAGCTGAGATATTGATGTATTGATCAGTGTTAAACAGCTGAGATATTGATGTATTGATCAGTGTTAAACAGCTGAGATATTGATGTATTGATCGGTGTTAAACAGCTGAGATATTGATGTATTGATCGGTGTTAAACAGCTGAGATATTGATGTATTGATCAGTGTTAAACAGCTGAGATATTGATGTATTGATCAGTGTTAAACAGCTGAGATATTGATGTATTGATCAGTGTTAAACAGCTGAGATATTGATGTATTGATCAGTGTTAAACAGCTGAGATATTGATGTATTGATCAGTGTTAAACAGCTGAGATATTGATGTATTGATCAGTGTTAAACAGCTGAGATATTGATGTATTGATCAGTGTTAAACAGCTGAGATATTGATGTATTGATCCGTGTTAAACAGCTGAGATATTGATGTATTGATCGGTGTTAAACAGCTGAGATATTGATGTATTGATCAGTGTTAAACAGCTGAGATATTGATGTATTGATCAGTGTTAAACAGCTGAGATATTGATGTATTGATCCGTGTTAAACAGCTGAGATATTGATGTATTGATCCGTGTTAAACAGCTGAGATATTGATGTATTGATCAGTGTTAAACAGCTGAGATATTGATGTATTGATCAGTGTTAAACAGCTGAGATATTGATGTATTGATCAGTGTTAAACAGCTGAGATATTGATGTATTGATCCGTGTTAAACAGCTGAGATATTGATGTATTGATCAGTGTTAAACAGCTGAGATATTGATGTATTGATCAGTGTTAAACAGCTGAGATATTGATGTATTGATCGGTGTTAAACAGCTGAGATATTGATTAATTAATCCGTGTTAAACAGCTGAGATATTGATGTATTGATCAGTGTTAAACAGCTGAGATATTGATGTATTGATCAGTGTTAAACAGCTGAGATATTGATGTATTGATCAGTGTTAAACAGCTGAGATATTGATGTATTGATCCGTGTTAAACAGCTGAGATATTGATGTATTGATCAGTGTTAAACAGCTGAGATATTGATGTATTGATCCGTGTTAAACAGCTGAGATATTGATGTATTGATCAGTGTTAAACAGCTGAGATATTGATGTATTGATCAGTGTTAAACAGCTGAGATATTGATGTATTGATCAGTGTTAAACAGCTGAGATATTGATGTATTGATCAGTGTTAAACAGCTGAGATATTGATGTATTGATCAGTGTTAAACAGCTGAGATATTGATGTATTGATCCGTGTTAAACAGCTGAGATATTGATGTATTGATCAGTGTTAAACAGCTGAGATATTGATGTATTGATCAGTGTTAAACAGCTGAGATATTGATGTATTGATCAGTGTTAAACAGCTGAGATATTGATGTATTGATCCGTGTTAAACAGCTGAGATATTGATGTATTGATCAGTGTTAAACAGCTGAGATATTGATGTATTGATCAGTGTTAAACAGCTGAGATATTGATGTATTGATCAGTGTTAAACAGCTGAGATATTGATGTATTGATCAGTGTTAAACAGCTGAGATATTGATGTATTGATCAGTGTTAAACAGCTGAGATATTGATGTATTGATCAGTGTTAAACAGCTGAGATATTGATGTATTGATCCGTGTTAAACAGCTGAGATATTGATGTATTGATCGGTGTTAAACAGCTGAGATATTGATGTATTGATCAGTGTTAAACAGCTGAGATATTGATGTATTGATCCGTGTTAAACAGCTGAGATATTGATGTATTGATCCGTGTTAAACAGCTGAGATATTGATGTATTGATCAGTGTTAAACAGCTGAGATATTGATGTATTGATCAGTGTTAAACAGCTGAGATATTGATGTATTGATCAGTGTTAAACAGCTGAGATATTGATGTATTGATCAGTGTTAAACAGCTGAGATATTGATGTATTGATCAGTGTTAAACAGCTGAGATATTGATGTATTGATCGGTGTTAAACAGCTGAGATATTGATTAATTAATCCGTGTTAAACAGCTGAGATATTGATGTATTGATCAGTGTTAAACAGCTGAGATATTGATGTATTGATCAGTGTTAAACAGCTGAGATATTGATGTATTGATCAGTGTTAAACAGCTGAGATATTGATGTATTGATCAGTGTTAAACAGCTGAGATATTGATGTATTGATCAGTGTTAAACAGCTGAGATATTGATGTATTGATCAGTGTTAAACAGCTGAGATATTGATGTATTGATCCGTGTTAAACAGCTGAGATATTGATGTATTGATCAGTGTTAAACAGCTGAGATATTGATGTATTGATCAGTGTTAAACAGCTGAGATATTGATGTATTGATCAGTGTTAAACAGCTGAGATATTGATGTATTGATCAGTGTTAAACAGCTGAGATATTGATGTATTGATCAGTGTTAAACAGCTGAGATATTGATGTATTGATCAGTGTTAAACAGCTGAGATATTGATGTATTGATCAGTGTTAAACAGCTGAGATATTGATGTATTGATCCGTGTTAAACAGCTGAGATATTGATGTATTGATCAGTGTTAAACAGCTGAGATATTGATGTATTGATCAGTGTTAAACAGCTGAGATATTGATGTATTGATCAGTGTTAAACAGCTGAGATATTGATGTATTGATCCGTGTTAAACAGCTGAGATATTGATGTATTGATCAGTGTTAAACAGCTGAGATATTGATGTATTGATCAGTGTTAAACAGCTGAGATATTGATGTATTGATCAGTGTTAAACAGCTGAGATATTGATGTATTGATCAGTGTTAAACAGCTGAGATATTGATGTATTGATCAGTGTTAAACAGCTGAGATATTGATGTATTGATCAGTGTTAAACAGCTGAGATATTGATGTATTGATCCGTGTTAAACAGCTGAGATATTGATGTATTGATCGGTGTTAAACAGCTGAGATATTGATGTATTGATCAGTGTTAAACAGCTGAGATATTGATGTATTGATCCGTGTTAAACAGCTGAGATATTGATGTATTGATCCGTGTTAAACAGCTGAGATATTGATGTATTGATCAGTGTTAAACAGCTGAGATATTGATGTATTGATCAGTGTTAAACAGCTGAGATATTGATGTATTGATCAGTGTTAAACAGCTGAGATATTGATGTATTGATCAGTGTTAAACAGCTGAGATATTGATGTATTGATCAGTGTTAAACAGCTGAGATATTGATGTATTGATCAGTGTTAAACAGCTGAGATATTGATGTATTGATCCGTGTTAAACAGCTGAGATATTGATGTATTGATCAGTGTTAAACAGCTGAGATATTGATGTATTGATCAGTGTTAAACAGCTGAGATATTGATGTATTGATCAGTGTTAAACAGCTGAGATATTGATGTATTGATCAGTGTTAAACAGCTGAGATATTGATGTATTGATCAGTGTTAAACAGCTGAGATATTGATGTATTGATCAGTGTTAAACAGCTGAGATATTGATGTATTGATCAGTGTTAAACAGCTGAGATATTGATGTATTGATCAGTGTTAAACAGCTGAGATATTGATGTATTGATCAGTGTTAAACAGCTGAGATATTGATTTATTGATCCGTGTTAAACAGCTGAGATATTGATGTATTGATCCGTGTTAAACAGCTGAGATATTGATGTATTGATCCGTGTTAAACAGCTGAGATATTGATGTATTGATCCGTGTTAAACAGCTGAGATATTGATTTATTGATCCGTGTTAAACAGCTGAGATATTGATTTATTGATCCGTGTTAAACAGCTGAGATATTGATGTATTGATCCGTGTTAAACAGCTGAGATATTGATGTATTGATCCGTGTTAAACAGCTGAGATATTGATGTATTGATCAGTGTTAAACAGCTGAGATATTGATTTATTGATCAGTGTTAAACAGCTGAGATATTGATTAATTAATCCGTGTTAAACAGCTGAGATATTGATGTATTGATCGGTGTTAAACAGCTGAGATATTGATGTATTGATCCGTGTTAAACAGCTGAGATATTGATGTATTGATCAGTGTTAAACAGCTGAGATATTGATTAATTAATCCGTGTTAAACAGCTGAGATATTGATGTATTGATCGGTGTTAAACAGCTGAGATATTGATGTATTGATCAGTGTTAAACAGCTGAGATATTGATGTATTGATCAGTGTTAAACAGCTGAGATATTGATGTATTGATCCGTGTTAAACAGCTGAGATATTGATGTATTGATCAGTGTTAAACAGCTGAGATATTGATGTATTGATCCGTGTTAAACAGCTGAGATATTGATGTATTGATCAGTGTTAAACAGCTGAGATATTGATGTATTGATCCGTGTTAAACAGCTGAGATATTGATGTATTGATCAGTGTTAAACAGCTGAGATATTGATGTATTGATCAGTGTTAAACAGCTGAGATATTGATGTATTGATCGGTGTTAAACAGCTGAGATATTGATGTATTGATCAGTGTTAAACAGCTGAGATATTGATGTATTGATCAGTGTTAAACAGCTGAGATATTGATGTATTGATCAGTGTTAAACAGCTGAGATATTGATGTATTGATCAGTGTTAAACAGCTGAGATATTGATGTATTGATCCGTGTTAAACAGCTGAGATATTGATTAATTAATCCGTGTTAAACAGCTGAGATATTGATGTATTGATCAGTGTTAAACAGCTGAGATATTGATGTATTGATCAGTGTTAAACAGCTGAGATATTGATGTATTGATCAGTGTTAAACAGCTGAGATATTGATGTATTGATCAGTGTTAAACAGCTGAGATATTGATGTATTGATCAGTGTTAAACAGCTGAGATATTGATGTATTGATCAGTGTTAAACAGCTGAGATATTGATGTATTGATCAGTGTTAAACAGCTGAGATATTGATGTATTGATCAGTGTTAAACAGCTGAGATATTGATGTATTGATCAGTGTTAAACAGCTGAGATATTGATGTATTGATCAGTGTTAAACAGCTGAGATATTGATGTATTGATCAGTGTTAAACAGCTGAGATATTGATGTATTGATCAGTGTTAAACAGCTGAGATATTGATGTATTGATCAGTGTTAAACAGCTGAGATATTGATGTATTGATCAGTGTTAAACAGCTGAGATATTGATGTATTGATCCGTGTTAAACAGCTGAGATATTGATGTATTGATCAGTGTTAAACAGCTGAGATATTGATGTATTGATCAGTGTTAAACAGCTGAGATATTGATGTATTGATCAGTGTTAAACAGCTGAGATATTGATGTATTGATCAGTGTTAAACAGCTGAGATATTGATGTATTGATCCGTGTTAAACAGCTGAGATATTGATGTATTGATCCGTGTTAAACAGCTGAGATATTGATGTATTGATCCGTGTTAAACAGCTGAGATATTGATGTATTGATCAGTGTTAAACAGCTGAGATATTGATGTATTGATCCGTGTTAAACAGCTGAGATATTGATGTATTGATCAGTGTTAAACAGCTGAGATATTGATGTATTGATCAGTGTTAAACAGCTGAGATATTGATGTATTGATCAGTGTTAAACAGCTGAGATATTGATGTATTGATCAGTGTTAAACAGCTGAGATATTGATGTATTGATCGGTGTTAAACAGCTGAGATATTGATGTATTAATCAGTGTTAAACAGCTGAGATATTGATGTATTGATCAGTGTTAAACAGCTGAGATATTGATGTATTGATCCGTGTTAAACAGCTGAGATATTGATGTATTGATCAGTGTTAAACAGCTGAGATATTGATGTATTGATCAGTGTTAAACAGCTGAGATATTGATGTATTGATCAGTGTTAAACAGCTGAGATATTGATTAATTAATCCGTGTTAAACAGCTGAGATATTGATGTATTGATCCGTGTTAAACAGCTGAGATATTGATGTATTGATCAGTGTTAAACAGCTGAGATATTGATGTATTGATCCGTGTTAAACAGCTGAGATATTGATGTATTGATCAGTGTTAAACAGCTGAGATATTGATGTATTGATCGGTGTTAAACAGGACCTACAGGGCATGTTTGGATTGTTTCAAGAATTATTATTTGTTCTCATAAGAGCTAATCAGTGGTAATGAAAACACATCATCAATCAGGTCGTTGAGCTCAGACATTTGATTTGATTTGATCATTATATCAGAGCTATGGAACAACAAAACAAATAGTTTTTCTGTTTACCCTCTTGGTAAAGTTCACCGCTACTTACATTCTACATGTCTTGCCAGCCCGAACCAGACGTGTGGGTGTAATGGGTGTTGGTGGCAGGGAAGTCAGGCGCAGGAGAGTGAACTTGGTTTAAATGGAGTTTAATAAATACAAAAAAAAACTCAGAAAAACAATATGTACAAAAGGATACAAAACCCGTTGCACCACCAGAACACGACTTGAACAAAACATACAACAAACAAATCTCCGACAAGGACACGAGGGGAAACAGAGGGTTAAATACACACAACATGTAATTGATGGGATTGGAACGAGGTGTGAAGGAAGACAAGACAAAACCAATGGAAAATGAAAAATGGATCAACGATGGCTAGAAGGTTGGTGACGTCGACCGCCGAACAAGGAGAGGGACCGACTTCGGCGGAAGTTGTGACAGTTGGGAAACGGTCTTCCGTCAGTTTAACTGTAAAATGGACGTTGTGTAAACATTAGTAACCTTTACACCACAGTAGATATAGAGATACATAACATAGAGATGTAACCTTTACGCCACAGTAGATATAGAGATACATAACATAGAGATGTAACCTTTACACCACAGTAGATATAGAGATACATAACATAGAGATGTAACCTTTACACCACAGTAGATATAGAGATACATAACGTAGAGATGTAACCTTCACACCACAGTAGATATAGAGATACATAACATAGAGATGTAACCTTTACATCACAGTAGATATAGAGATACATAACATAGAGATGTAACCTTTACACCACAGTAGATATAGAGATACATAACATAGAGATGTAACCTTTACACCACAGTAGATATAGAGATACATAACATAGAGATGTAACCTTTACACCACAGTAGATATAGAGATACATAACATAGAGATGTAACCTTTACACCACAGTAGATATAGAGATACATAACATAGAGATGTAACCTTTACACCACAGTAGATATAGAGATACATAACATAGAGATGTAACCTTTACACCACAGTAGATATAGAGATACATAACATAGAGATGTAACCTTTACACCACAGTAGATATAGAGATACATAACATAGAGATGTAACCTTTACACCACAGTAGATATAGAGATACATAACATAGAGATGTAACCTTTACACCACAGTAGATATAGAGATACATAACATAGAGATGTAACCTTCACATCACAGTAGATATTTAATCTGCCTTTTAGATGACCCCTACAGTAACCTTGATATCTATCTACATTTGTTCTGTTCATTGGTAAACACCATCAGTCAAACCCATCCACTACTGAATGGGATCAGGGTACAGCGTTGAGAAGACTATTAGGCTTTGGTGTGATGAGGGAGAGCGGGGGGGTTTTAAGGCTAACAACCGCGATCAGGCAGTATTCAGAGCCTTACGTGTCTTTACAGTCTGTCTGCATCATCAGTCTGGGGGCGCAGAGCAGTCAGCGAGGAGTCGGTCACGTGACATTGTGTGGGGCTTTGGAAAGATGATATCACAGGTCTATGTGACAGGAGAGCCCACACAAACAGAACACCACAGAGCGACAATGTTTCAATGGTCTCGCTCTCTCTCTCTCTCTCTCTCTCTCTCTCTCTCTCTCTCTCTCTCTCTCTCTCTCCCTTTCTCTCTCTGTCTCTCTCTCTTTATCATCTCCCCCCCCTCTCTCTCTCTCTCTCTCTCTCTCTCTCTCTCTCTCTCTCTCTCTCTCTACCTCTCTCTCTCTCTCTTTCTCTCTCTCTCTGTATCTCCCTCTTTATCCATCTCTCCCCCCCTCATCTCTCTCTCTCCCTCTCTCTCTATGTGAACAGTATACAGGTCTGGTGAGGAGTTGAGAGCTTAGTATTCCACCCATCACTGGAATCTCACCTTGCTGCTCTGTTCTGAAGGACTTTCTATAAGCAACTACAGAGTGTATCCTGCTCTTTAACACCTGACGTACGTGGATATTTACGCTGTGGAAAAATACAGTGGTATGAGAAGGTCTTAATACTGTTCATCAAATTACGTAGGGGAACATTAACTCAAACCTAATTAGAATTGTTTTAATTATGTTTTATTCCAAATTCAATTAGGCTACATTGCATTACAGAACATAGCATTCAATATATTTCAGAGTGTAATGGCTGTCTAGCATTCAATATATTTCAGAGTGTAATGGCTGTCTAGCATTCAATATATTTCAGAGTGTAATGGCTGTCTAGCATTCAATATATTTCAGAGTGTAATGGCTGTCTAGCATTCAATATATTTCAGAGTGTAATGGCTGTCGTAGGTGGAAGAAGGACCAAGATGCAGCGTGGTACGAGTTCATACTTTAATAATGGAACTGAACACTGATTAACAAAACACAGAGAACAACCGAAACAGTTCTGTCTGGTGCCCGACACAAAAGCAGAAAGCAAACACACACAACCAAGATGTGGAAAACAGGCTGCCTAAGTATGATTCTCAATCAGAGACACCGAACAACACCTGCCTCTGATTGAGAACCATACTTGGGCAAACACATAGAAATATAACAACATAGAAAAAATAACATAGACTCCCCACCCCTACTCACGCCCTGACCAACCGAACACAAAGACACAAAAAAGGAAATTTTTCAATTAAAATGGAACTATTCCCAAGTTTGTAGTTATTATGTGGACAAGAAAACATATTGAGCCCCGCATCACCAACATGTAAATGACACCACTGCAGTAGCAAGGATCCCTACACGATGTTTCTCTATTTCATATGATTGCCTTTCAAAAGCACAAACACATTCATGTCAATAACATTGTCCTTTGATTCCACTCCATAAAAGGGACATTTTGTTAAATTTCCAGAGCCTTTCATAGTCAGACTGAGCCTCAGCCTTGCATTAATATCCTGATTTGTAAAAAAAAAAAAAAAAGTAATTCTAATTTATCATTTTTCAGCCCAAGGCGTTTCTCTCTTCTGCCTGGAGCTGTTTGAGAAACAGCCGGGTACAAAGCAGGGAACCCTGGGAACTTTGGCTATATAGTCAATCAGAGAGGCACCCCAGAGAGACCAACAGAGATGGACCCACTGCCGCTACCACACAGGGCCAGGGTAGGGGTCATCAAAGGAGACAGAGGGTTTGTGACAGTCAGTGCAGCTGTTGTCTGGGACTCATTGCAGGAAGACAGTGACAAGGAGGCAGACAGACGGACAGGCAGGCAGACAGGCAGGCAGGCAGGCAGGCAAGCGGGCAGGCATGCAGGCAGCATATAGACAGACAGCAACAGAGATACAAACAGACAGACAGACAGACAGACAGACAGACAGACAGACAGACAGACAGACAGACAGACAGACAGACAGACAGACAGACAGACAGACAGACAGACAGACAGACAGACAGACAGACAGACAGCAGATAGAATGACATAAGTGCTCTGTGGTTTAAACCTATGAACTACTTTGTGTAGTGTTATCACAGTATATACAGGCTGAGGAGAACTACTTTGTGTAGCGTTATCACAATATGTACAGGCTGAAGAGAGTAAATGAGTAGATACAGTTGAAGTCGGATGTTTACATACACCTTAGCCAAATACATTTATTCTCAGTTTTTCATAATTCTTGACATTTAAGCCAAGTAAAAGCTCCCTGTTTTAGGTCAGTTAGGATCACCACTTTATTTTAAGAATGTGAAATGTCAGAATAATAGTAGAGAGAATTATTTATTTCAGCTTTAATTTCTTTCATCACAATCCCAGTGGGTCAGAAGTTTACATGCACTCAATTAGTATTTGGTAGCATTGCCTTTAAATTGTTTAACTTGAGTCAAGCATTTCGGGTAGCCTTCCACAAGCTTCCCACAATAAGTTGGGTGAATTTTGGCCCATTCCTCCTGACAGAGCTCGTGTAACGGAGTCAGGTTTGTAGGCCTCCTTGCTCAAACACGCTTTATCAATTATGCTCAACAATTATCTATAGGATTGAGGTCAGGGCTTTAGACAGAGTGGATTAATAAAACATCATTTATCTACAGTGACGGTGTTAGCCACCCAGTATGCGTTGAACTATCCATCTACTCCTCCGTTCATCTACATCACATTCATCTACATCTACATCAATATTTAATGTTGTCTTGGCATCTTTATGGGCTGCTTGCTTTGCTGGTCCATTAAAGGGATCCGTGCCCCTCCCCAGCCATATTCCTGCTATCTGCTGTCACACACACACACACACACACACACACACACACACACACACACACACACACACACACACACACACACACACACACACACACACACACACACACACACACACACACACACACACATACACACACACACACACACACACACACACATACACATACACAGTCTTGTACAGTTAATCTTGTGAGGACACACAATTCAGTCCCATTCAAGATCCTACCCTAGCTCCTAACCCCTAACCCTAAAACTAACCCTAGCTCCTAACCCCTAACCCTAAAACTAACCCTAGCTCCTAACCCCTAACGCTAAAACTAACCCTAGCTCCTAGGCCCGAACCCTAAAACTAAGCCTAACTCCTAACCCCTAACCCTAAAACTAACCCAAGCTCCTAACCCCTAACCCTAAAACTAACCCTAGCTCCTAACCCCTAACCCTAAAACTAACCCTAGCTCCTAACCCCTAACCCTAAAACTAACCCTAGCTCCTAACCCCGAACCCTAAAACTAACCCTAGCTCCTAACTCCTAACCCTAAAACAAGCCTAGCTCCTAACCCCTAACCCTAAAACTAACCCTAGCTCCTAATCCCTAACCATAAAACTAACCTTA
Organism: Oncorhynchus mykiss; assembly: GCF_057628025.1. NCBI lineage: Eukaryota > Metazoa > Chordata > Actinopteri > Salmoniformes > Salmonidae > Oncorhynchus > Oncorhynchus mykiss. The sequence continues at coordinate 2,196,948 of NC_143032.1, read as the reverse complement.
GCTCCTAACCCCTAACCCTAAAACTAACCTTAGCTCCTAACCCCTAACCCTAAAACTAACCCTAGCTCCTAACCCCTAACCCTAAAACTAACCCTAGCTCCTAACCCCTAACCCTAAAACTAACCCTAACTCCTAACCCTAAAACTAACTCTAGCTCCTAACCCCTAACCCTAAAACTAACCCTAGCTCCTAACTCCTAACCCTAAAACTAACCCTAGCTCCTAACCCCTAACCCTAAAACTAACCCTAGCTCCTAATCCCTAAACATAAAACTAACCTTAGCTCCCAACCCCTAACCCTAAAACTAACCTTAGCTCCTAACCCCTAACCCTAAAACTAACCTTAGCTCCTAACCCCTAACCCTAAAACTAACCCTTGCTCCTAACCCGTAACCCTGAAACTAACCCTAGCTCCTACCACTAGCCCTTAAAGTAATTCTAACACCAACACTAAATCTAACCTTAACCCTAAACCCCCTAGAAACAGTATTTTACAGCGTCGGTCAACCAATCAGTGTAGTTCTCATGGCTCATATATCTATTATCTATCTATGTGAGTATTAATCTAAAGATAATGACCCAATATGCACCAGGGTAACAGACGTCCAGTGAAGACCAGAAGACTGTCACCAGGGTAACAGACGGTCCCGTCAATAGGGTAACAGACGGTCTCGTCACCAGGGTAACGGACGGTCTCGTCACCAGGGTAACAGACGGTCTCGTCACCAGTGTAACAGACGGTCTCGGCACCAGTGTAACAGACGGTCTCGTCACCAGGGTAACAGATGGTCTCGTCACCAGGATAACAGATGGTCTCGTTCCCAGGTTATCAGATGGTCTCGTCACCAGGGTAACAGACGGTCTCGTCACCAGGGTAACAGACGGTCTCGTCACCAGGGTAACAGAAGGTCTCATCACCAGGGTAACAGAAGGTCTCGTCACCAGGGTAACAGACGGTCTCAGCACCAGTGTAATCGACGGTCTCTGCACCAGGGTAACAGACGGTCTCAGAACCAGTGTAACAGACGGTCTCTGCACCAGGGTAACAGACGGTCTCTGCAATAGGGTAACAGAAGGTCTCGTCACCAGGGTAACAGACGGTCTCGTCACCAGTGTAACAGACAGTCTCGTCACCGAGGTAACAGACGGTCTCGTCACCAGGGTAACAGACGGTCTCTGCACCAGTGTAACAGACAGTCTCGGCACGAGTGTAACAGACGGTCTCGGCACCAGGGTAACAGACGGTCTCTGCACCAGTGTAACAGACGGTCTTGTCACCAGGGTAACAGACGGTCTCTGCACCATTGTAACAGACGGTCTCGGCACCAGTGTAACAGACGGTCTCTGCACCAGGGTAACAGACGGTCTCTGCACCAGTGAAACAAACGGTCTCGGCACCATTGTAACAAATGTGATCTTACTTCGTAACTCTGTAGCCTTGTGTTTTTAAAGAAAGGACTGTCAAGCCAGCCGCATCAAATTGGTGCTTATTCTGATGACAGACACAAGGAAGTACGTTAGATGTGCAGGACAACTGTATGCAGTATGGCTGTAGATGAGTGATTGTCTGTTAGAACTTCTTCAGGCTAGGGTCTATTTTTCTCAATTTCCACCTGACTATGATCCATGGCACGAAGCCTCCAGTGATGATCCATGGCACGAAGCCTCCTGCGATGATCCATGGCCCGAAGCCTCCAGTGAGGAGTCATGGCATGAAGCCTCCAACGACGGCCTCCAGTCCGGCGCCGGCAACGAGGGTGCCCAGTCCAGGGCCCGCAACGAGGGTGCCCAGTCCGGGGTCCGCAGCGAAGGTCCCCAGTCCGGAGTTGGCGGCGAGGGTCCTCACACCAGAGGTGCCACCAAAGCGGGGTGAGCCAGAGGTGGAGCGGGGTTTACATCCCGCACCAGAGCCGCCACCGCGGATAGATGCCCACCCGGACCCTCCCCTATAGATTCAGGTTTTGCGGCCGGTGTCCACACCTTTGGGGGGAGGTACTGTCATGACCTAACCTTAGAGAGCCGTTTTATTTCTCTATTTGGTTAGGTCCAGGTGTGATGTGGGACGGGCATTCTATGTTTTGTTTTCTATGTTTCTTTATTTCTATGTTTTGGCCGGGTATGGTTCTCAATCAGGGACAGCTGTCTATTGTTGTCTCTGATTGGGAATCATACTTAGGTAGCCCTTTTCCCCTCCTTTCTTTGTGTGGAGTTAACTTTGTTTGGTTCATTGTGCCCTGTAAGTTTCACGGTTGTTTTCTCGTTTGTTGTTTTGTTGGCATAATTTTTATGATAAAAGAAAATGCACGCTCACCACGCCGCACCTTGGTCTCCTTCCAACGATGGCTGTGACAAGATTTTGACTTTTATCAAAGTTAAACAATTAAACAACAGTTAAACTATCGTTAAATTGGGGAAGCCAACAACAGACGATCACATGGGGAAGTCAACAACAGACGATCACATGGGAAAGTCAACAACAAACGATAACATGGGGAAGCCAACTACAAACGATAACATGGGGAAGCCAACTACAAACGATAACATCGAACAATTGTTCCAATAAATGCATTTAATGGGTTAGGGTTAGGGTTACATTTAATGGGTTAGGGTTAGGGTTACATTTAATGGGTTAGGGTTACATTTAATGGGTTGGGTTACATTTAATGGGTTAGGGTTACATTTAATGGGTTAGGGTTACATTTAATGGGTTAGGGTTAGGGTTACATTTAATGGGTTAGGGTTACATTTAATGGGTTGGGTTACATTTAATGGGTTAGGGTTACATTTAATGGGTTGGGTACATTTAATGGGTTGGGGTTACATTTAATGGGTTAGGGTTACATGTACGGGGTTAGGGTTACATTTAATGGGTTAGGGTTACATTTAATGGGTTAGGGTTACATGTAAGGGGTTAGGGTTACATTTAATGGGTTGGGGTTACATTTAATGGGTTAGGGTTAGGGTTATATTTAATGGTTTAGGTTTACATTTAATGGGCTAGGGTTACATTTAATGGGTTAGGGTTACATTTAATGGGTTAGGGTTACATGTACGGGGTTAGGGTTACATTTAATGGGTTGGGGTTAGGGTTACATTTAATGGGTTAGGGTTAGGGTTACATTTAATGGGTTAGGGTTACATTTAATGGGTTAGGGTTATGGTTACATTTAATGGGTTAGGGTTAGGGTTACATTTAATGGGTTAGGGTTACATTTAATGGGTTAGGGTTAGGGTTACATTTAATGGGCTATGGTTACATTTAATGGGTTAGGGTTACATTTAATGGGTTAGGGTTACATGTACGGGTTTAGGGTTACATTTAATGGGTTGGTTGTTAGGGTTACATTTAATGGGTTAGGGTTAGGGTTACATTTAATGGGTTAGGGTTACATTTAATGGGTTAGGGTTAGGGTTACATTTAATGGGTTAGGGTTACATTTAATGGGTTAGGGTTACATTTAATGGGTTAGGGTTAGGGTTACATTTAATGGGTTAGGGTTACATTTAATGGGTTAGGGTTAGGGTTACATTTAATGGGCTAGGGTTACATTTAATGGGTTAGGGTTACATTTAATGGGTTAGGGTTACATGTACGGGGTTAGGGTTACATTTAATGGGTTGGGGTTAGGGTTACATTTAATGGGTTAGGGTTAGGGTTACATTTAATGGGTTAGGGTTAGGGTTACATTTAATGGGTTAGGGTTAGGGTTACATTTAATGGGTTAGGGTTAGGGTTACATTTAATGGGTTAGTGTTAACAGGTTAAAACAACATTTTCAATCTAGATCTGTAGTTCCGCACCTTAATGTGACGGTAACCAGTTTATAATGGCAATAAGGATCCTCAGCGGTTAGTGGTATATGGCTGATATACCATGGCTATATACCATCTGTCCTGGTGCTAGTTAAATGTATGGTATGCCTATTAATATAAATATTGTTCGGGCCAGTAATGTAGCCAAGTGGTTAGAGCTGTTGGACTAGTAACCAGAAGGTTGCAAGTTCAAATCCCTGAGCTGACAAGGTACCAATCTGTCGTTCTGCCCCTGAACAAGGCAGTTAACCCACTGTTCCTAGGCCGTCATTGAAAATAAGAATGTGTTCTTTAACTGACTTGCCTAGTTAAATAAAGGTTAAAAAAAATGTACATGACTAACAATCTGTCGTGGTGCTTGGACAAGAATAGTTTAGATACACTACCGGTCAATAGTTTTAGAACACCTACAGGGTATTTCTTTCTTTTTACTATTTTCTAAATTATAGATTGATAGTGAACACATCAAAAACACGAAATAACACATATGGAATCAAGTAAAGTAAAGTGTAAAATAAAAGTGTAAAACAGTCCAAAACATCCAGCGATGATCCACGCAGCGAGGGTCCCCAGCCCGGGGTCTACGGTGAGGATCCGCAGTCCAGAGCCCCCGACGATGATCCACATAGCGAGGGTCCCCAGCCCGGGGTCTACGGTGAGGATCCGCAGTCCAGAGCCCCCGATGATGATCCACGCAGCGAGGGTCCCCAGCCCGGGGTCTACGGTGAGGATCCGCAGTCCAGAGCCCCCGACGATGATCCACGCAGCGAGGGTCCCCAGCCCGGGGTCTACGGCGAGGATCCGCAGTCCAGAGCCCCCGACGATGATCCACGCAGCGAGGGTCCCAAGCCCGGGGTCTACGGCGAGGATCCGCAGTCCAGAGCCCCCGACGATGATCCACGCAGCGAGGGTCCCCAGCCCGGGGTCTACGGTGAGGATCCGCAGTCCAGAGCCCCCGATGATGATCCACGCAGCGAGGGTCCCCAGCCCGGGGTCTACGGTGAGGATCCGCAGTCCAGAGCCCCCGATGATGATCCACGCAGCGAGGGTCCCCAGCCCGGGGTCTACGGCGAGGATCCGCAGTCCAGAGCCCCCGACGATGATCCACGGGTCTGTGCTACAATAGCGAACTCAGTGTAAAGAAGGGGGCGGCGTCCAGAACCAGAGCCGCCACCGAGGGTAGATGCCCACCGAGACCCTCCCATATAGGTTTAGGTTTGCGGCCGGGAGTCCACACCTTTGGGGGGGGGGGGGGGGTACTGTCACACCCTGACCTTAGTTATCTTCATTTTCTTTATTATTTAGGTTAGGTCAGGGTCTGACGAGGGTGGTTTGTGTGTTTTCGGCTTGTCTAGGGGTTTGTACATCTATGAGGTTTTGGTATGTCTAGGTATATGTAGGTCTATGGTGGCCTGAATTTGTTCCCAATCATAGGCAGCTGTTTATCGTTGTCTCTGATTGGGGAACCTATTCAGGTTGTCATTTCCATGTTGGTTTTGTGGGTTATTATTCTATGTTTAGTTGGCTGTTCACACTATTCATATCGCGTCACGGTTCGTTTTGTTATTTTGTATCGTTTTGTTCAGTGTTGCATTCGTTTAATAAAATAGAATGTACGCTTATCACACTGTGCCTTAGTCTCCTCATTATGACAAACATGACAGCAAGCTTCCTGTCTCTCTGATGACAAAACAGTGGAACCCACTGCGGAACCACAGAACGGGAAACACCCATCATTTGTTCCCCTGATGACAGAACAGTGGAACCCACCGTGGAACCACAGAACCGTAAACACCCATAATTTGTTCTCCTGATGACAGAACAGTGGAACCCACCGCGGAACCACAGAACGGGAAACACCCATCATTTGTTCCCCTGATGACAGAACAGTGGAACCCACCGCAGAACCCCAGAACCGTAAACACCCATCATTTGTTCTCCTGATGACAGAACAGTGGAACCCACCTCGTAAACACAATATGTCCTCCTGCTATCTGATGCAGAAAAACAACAGAAGAACCAACCGGTGTTCCGCTGAGAGACAGATAGAGTGTTTGACCACCTGGGAGCATCATCATTTTCTCACAGCGTTACCATGACTATCACCAGCCTCCATGTGTCTTTCCTACAGTACCTTGTATGTGACTAAGTCGTCTCAAGTCAACACGTGACACTATAGGCTATATCGGTCATCAAGATAAAATCAGGATACATTTTCTTACCATGACAACAGTGCTGTTCCAGAGAAGAGTCAGTCACCATCACAACCATCACAACCACAGCTACCATGAGACTTCCCCATGTTGGCTCTCAGCCGGGTCACCACCCACGAGAGCTGCAATTTGTTCAATTGAGTTCCCCATCAGTAGCTGGAAAGTGAGGGAGATCAGGAGCCAGGAAGACTGCCCGCGAAAGCGTGGTGAGTGAGTAAGAGCTGCATTAGACAAAAGATATTCCTGTAGTCACCTTCTGATCTCGGATCCTTCTCTCTCTCTTCCTCTGTCTGTCTCTCTCTCTCTCCCTCTCTCTCTTTCTCTGTCTTTCTGTCTCTGAAATAAACAATACAAATTAACAGTAAACATTACACATACAGAAGTTTCAAAACAATAAAGCCATTGCAAATGTCATATTATATATATACAGTGTTTTAACAATGTACAAATGGTTAAAGGACACAAGATAAAATAAATAAGCATAAATATAGGTTGTATTTTCTCTCTCTCTCTCTCTCTTTCTCTGTCTTTCTCTCTCTCTCTCCCTCTCTCTCGTTCTCTGTCTTTCTCTCTCTCTCCCTCTCTCTTTCTCTGTCTTTCTCTCTCTCTCTCTCTCTCTCTCTCTCTCTCTCTCTCACTCTGTCCGTCTGTCTCTCTCTCTCCCTCCCTTCTCTCTCTGTCTCTCTGTCTGTCTATCTCTCTCTCCCTCTCTCTCTCTCTGTCTCTCGGTCTCTGTCTCTCGGTCTCTCTGTCTCTCTCTCTCTCCCTCTCTCTCTCTCTCTCTCTCTGTCTCTCTCTATGTCTCTCTGTCTGTCTCTCTCTCTCACTCTCTCTCTCTCTCTCTCTCTCTCTCTCTCTCTCTCTCTCCGTCTCTCTCTCCCTAATTTGCTTTACTGGCATGATGTAACAATGTACATACCTATGGCAGGCAGCAATTTAGTGCCAACCCACAGCTCTCTGCATTCTCCCCCAACAGAAAGGGTAGCCTGTTCTCATCCTCATCAGAGAGGTCTTTGAAACCTTGAATAAGGGTTTCAAATTTGGGGAAATGACACTCTCTATTTGTTTTGTATTTTTGACATTTTGTCAGGAAATGCAGCTCCGTCTCAAGGTTTTTCTAAGGTTTTGATCAGTAACCATGGTCAAATATTTAGCCACGGTGTACTGTTGATTAAGGGCCAGATAGCACTGCATTTTGTTTTGTGCTTGTGTTTGTGTTTCCCAATAAGCAGTTTTGTAATTTTGTGGTTTTTTGTTTTGTTTGTTTGTTTTGTAATTTGTTTTGATCTGATTGATTGGATGTTCTGGTCTTGAGACTTTAGTAAGAACATGTTTGTGAACTCAGCACCAGGACCAGCTGGATGAGGGGACTGAGGTTTCAGTGTGTTAGTAGAACAGGTTTGTGAACTCAGCCCCAGGACCAGCTGGATGAGGGGACTAAGGCTTCAGTGTGTTAGTAGAACAGGTTTGTGAACTCAGCCCCAGGACCAGCTGGATGAGGGGACTGAGGCTTCAGTGTGTTAGTAGAACAGGTTAGTGAACTCAGCCCCAGGACCAGCTGGATGAGGGGACTGAGGCTTCAGTGTGTTAGTAGAACAGGTTAGTGAACTCAGCCCCAGGACCAGCTGGATGAGGGGACTGAGGCTTCAGTGTGTTAGTAGAACAGGTTTGTGAACTCAGGACTAGCTAGATGAGGGGACTGAGGTTTCAGTGTGTTAGTAGAACAGGTTTGTGAATTCAGCCCCAGGACCAGCTGGATGAGGGGACTGAGGCTTCAGTGTGTTAGTAGAACAGGTTTGTGAACTCAGCCCCAGGACCAGCTGGATGAGGGGACTGAGGCTTCAGTGTGTTAGTAGAACAGGTTTGTGAACTCAGCCCCAGGACCAGCTGGATGAGGGGACTAAGGCTTCAGTGTGTTAGTAGAACAGGTTTGTGAACTCAGCCCCAGGACCAGCTGGATGAGGGGACTGAGGTTTCAGTGTGTTAGTAGAAAAGGTTAGTGAACTCAACCCCAGGACCAGCTGGATGAGGAGACTGAGGTTTCAGTGTGTTAGTAGAACAGGTTAGTGAACTCAGCCCCAGGACCAGCTGGATGAGGGGACTGAGGCTTCAGTGTGTTAGTAGAACAGGTTAGTGAACTCAGCCCCAGGACCAGCTGGATGAGGGGACTGAGGCTTCAGTGTGTTAGTAGAACAGGTTAGTGAACTCAGCCCCAGGACCAGCTGGATGAGGGGACTGAGGCTTCAGTGTGTTAGTAGAACAGGTTTGTGAACTCAGGACTAGCTAGATGAGGGGACTGAGGTTTCAGTGTGTTAGTAGAACAGGTTTGTGAACTCAGCCCCAGGACCAGCTGGATGAGGGGACTGAGGCTTCAGTGTGTTAGTAGAACAGGTTTGTGAACTCAGCCCCAGGACCAGCTGGATGAGGGGACTGAGGCTTCAGTGTGTTAGTAGAACAGGTTTGTGAACTCAGCCCCAGGACCAGCTGGATGAGGGGACTGAGGCTTCAGTGTGTTAGTAGAACAGGTTTGTGAACTCAGCCCCAGGACCAGCTGGATGAGGGGACTGAGGCTTCAGTGTGTTAGTAGAACAGGTTTGTGAACTCAGCCCCAGGACCAGCTGGATGAGGGGACTCTTTTCTTTGCTCAGGTCTTGGCATTGCAGAGCTTGGTAATGATATGAGAGGGGGTCACTGTATTATAGATGTTTCCAAAACTCTTTCTTCCTCTCTCTCTCTTCTTCTCTCTCTACTTCTCTTTCTCTTCTCTCTCTGTCTCTCTCTCCCTCTCTCCCTCTCTCTCTCTCTCTCTCTCTCTCTCTCTCTCTCTCTCTCTCTCTCTCTCTCTCTCTCTCTCTCTCTCTCTCTCTCTCTCTCTCTCTCTCTCTCTCTCTCTCTCTCTCTCAATTTTAGCTGAATTGATCTTTAGATGGTAGTCAGCATCAACCAGTTAAACCGTTACCAGGAAAACCCCACAGGAAACCCTCTGGAAATCTTTGAGATATCTCTCTTTTAAATCACTGGATAATCAACAGCTAATTTAACTTACCCCCCTCCCCCTAAACGCATACACTCAAATGGGCTTTGTGTCAATTACAATCAAAATCATTTTTTCTGGAGTCCCCCCCCCCCCCCTCCCATCCCTAATTCATTCCCTTCATTATATTTTCTAAAATAGCTGCATTTACACCAGGCCCTCATCAGAGATGTCAAGGACGTGTGTGTGTGTGTGTGTGTCTGTGTGTGTGTGTGTGTGTGTGTGTGTGTGTGTGTGTGTGTGTGTGTGTGTGTGTGTGTGTGTGTGTGTCTGTTCTGTGTGTGTGTGTGTCTGTTCTGTGTGTGTGTGTGTGTGTGTGTGTGTGTGTGTGCCCCTTTCTTTTCCAGTTCAGTATTGATGAAATAGAGAATCTCAAGTTCTATTCTCTGATCTTCTTTGTCCTTCAGTTTTTTTTTATTTTTTATACACACACACACACACACACACACGCACACACACACACACACACACACACACACACACACGTTGATAAGCACAGCATACTTAGAAAGCTCTGATACACACCACACTTACAAATGGATTGTAAATGAACCCCCCTCCCCCGACACACACACTCTGCGAGCTCTGTACAGATTGATAAGTGGTATTCAAGCTGTATTAGAGAAATAGTTGTGCTTCAAGTTCAGCTCCTGATGATTTTTTTCCAGCCTGTTCTGTGATAATGAGGATAAATGTTCTGATGGTCCATGATCATAGTCCCTAGTAAGGTTCTTTAAACCTCTTAGGGCTAGAGGGCCGAAGTTCGGATGAATGGCGTTGCCCAAAGTGAACTGCCTGTTACTCAGGTCCAGAAGCTAGGATATGCATATAATTGGTAGCATTCGATAGAAAACACTCTGTAGTTTCTACAACCTTTAAAATAATGTCTGTGAGCATAATTATCTTCTCAAGGCTAGCGGGCATTATTTTTACGTCCGGATGAAAAGTGTGCCCAAAGTAAACTGCCTGCTACACAGGCCCAGAAGCTAGGATATGCATATGATTAGTATATTTGTATAGAAAACACTCTGAATGTTCTAAAACTGTTTGAATGATGTCTGTGAGTATAACATGACTTATGAGGACAAACCATCCAGGAAAAAAAATGTTGAGGTCACTCTCTTTTCAATGTGTTTTCAATGGAAATCTAGAATTCTAAGGCAGTTGCTTGCAGTTCCTATCGCTTCCAGTAGATGTCAACAGTCTTTAGAAATGGGTTGATGTTTTTCCTTTGAGAAATGAAGAAGTAGCTGTCCAGAACGAGGTTTGAGTGAAGTGTGCTGTTGTGGTTGAGGCGCGCGATCTGAAAGCACACTCCGCTTTGTTTTCCTTCTAATTGAACATAGTTTTTTCCGTCTTAAATTTGATTAATTATTTACCTTTAAAAATACCTAAAGTTGGATTCGGAAAGTTGTTTGAAATGTTTGGATCAAGTTTACAGGTAACTAATTAGATAATGTGAAGTCATGTTGCGCGAGTTGGAACCAGTGTATTTTCTGAATCATAAGCGCCGAATAAATGGACCTTTTGGATAAATAACAACATAATTTATCAAACAAAATGACCATTTGTGATGTTTAATGGATATATTTGAGTGCCAACAGAAGAAGATCTTCAAAGGTAAGGCATGAATTATCTGTTATTTCTGACTTTTGTGTTGTGCCTGGCGGGTTGAATTATGATTTTCATGTGTATGTTTGATGGGGTGCTGTCCTCAGATAATAGCATGGTTTGATTTCGCCATTAATCCTTTTTGAAATCTGACACTGTGGCTGGATTAACAAGAAGTTAATCTTTAAACCCATGTATAACACTTGTATGATTTATTAATTATTATTATGAGTATTTCTGTTTTTGAATTTGGCGCGCTGCTATTTCACTTGGTGTTGTCAAATCAATCCCGTTAACGGGATAGGCGCGTGAAGAAGAAGATAACAGAACTGATATGGCAGGAGAATCAACCTGGAAAATGATTTCATGAGGTCATTTCAATGCATGTCTATGGGATAAACAAATAAACAAATAAATAGCTCCCAGATTGTAGTTCCTATGGCTTCCACTAGATGTCAACAGTCTTTAAAAAGGGTTTCAGGCTTGTTTTTTTTTTAAATGACCGAGTAGTTGTAGTTTTTACAAGGTGTCTTTTATTAGAAAAGTAGTCTTGTTGGTGTGTGAATGAGGTGCGCGCTCTTCATTATTTATCTTCCTTATTAGACATACTATTCTCCGTCTTAAATGTTATCATTTATTTATTAGATTACCTGAGGATTAATTAGATTACCTGAGGATTAATTAGAAACATCATTTGACTTGTAAAGATGAACTTTACTGGTAACTTTTTGGATTCATTTGCATTAATTTCTATGCATGTTGAACTAGTGGATTCCTGAATCATGCGTGCCAACTAAATGGTCATTTTTGGGATATAAAGAAAGACTTTATCGAACAAAACAACCATTTGTAACTGGGACCCTTGGGATTGCAAACATAGGAAGATCTTCATTGGTAAATTATTTATTTTATCGCTATGTGTTACTTTTGTGATGCCTGTGAAGGTTTGGAAAATTATTTTGGTGTGGGGCGCTGTCCTCAGATAATTTCGCTATAAAGCATTTTTGGAATATGACAACGTGGTTGGATTAACAAGAAGTTAAGCTTTTAAATGATTTCGGACAATTGTATGTTTAATATTACAATTTTGTAATTTGAATTTGGCTCCAGCTTCACCGGATGTTGTCAATTTTGATCCCTTTAATGGGATCTGTGTGCTAAGAGGTTTTATGCAGAAGAATGCAGTCGTTTCACTGAGCGTGGTTCTGATATGCGTTCTGATATGCGTACACTTATAAGCAGACTTGTGTGTACACGTCAACAAGATCTCAGGCTCAGTATCTGACATTTGTCCAGGGAGGGGATAACAGTAATATCGTTGAGAATTACTTTTATTTCAGACTGGTTTAAGGTAAAAACAGAAGAAGAAAAAACAGCTTAGCTCTGGGATTGATCCATCGATCCTCTGAGCCAGAGTTTAACACTGGGATTGATCCATCGAATCTCAGAGCCAGAGTTTAGCACTTGGATTGATCCATCGATCCTCATAGCCAGAGTTTAGCACTGGGATTGATCCATCGATCCTCATAGCCAGAGTTTAGCACTGGGATTGATCCATCGATCCTCAGAGCCAGAGTTTAGCACTGGGATTGATCCATCGATCCTATGAGCCAGAGTTTAGCACTGGGATTGATCCATCGATCCTCTGAGCCAGAGTTTAGCACTGGGATTGATCCATCGATCCTCAGAGCCAGAGTGTAGCACTGGGATTGATCCATCAAACATCAGAGCCAGAGTTTAGCACTGGGATTGATCCATCGATCCTCTGAGCCAGAGTGTAGCACTGGGATTGATCCATCGATCCTCAGAGCCAGAGTTTAGCACTGGGATAGAACCATAGATCTTCAAAGCCAGAGTTTAGCACTACGATTGTGACTTGCAAACACGACTGCTCACTAGTGAACACTGTCAAACAAGCTCGGAATGAACACTCACTATTATACTATTATGCTCGTTCAGCTTACTCACTGAAAAAGGAATGGAAAAGCTGTTACCATTCAAACAAATTAATCTGTTGAATATCTATCCCAACTTCATTAACTACTTGGGCCCTATGGCCCAACTCAGAGAGCTTGCGAGCACAGCCATTGAGGCACCAAAAGTGAGCAGCGTTGAGTGCCCTGACATCTCGGTTTTGACGTTTGACCAGGAGCACTCACTCCAGTTAGAGGGTGCATTATCAGGTATTGGAGCGTTAAAAGATGACGCGCAACAACAGTTTTTACCACGAGACCAAACCTAACCCACCGCGGTCGAATTAACTGTAAAGTACGTCGCCATTGAAACGGCTACAATCGACCTGATCGCTACGTTCCAGCACCCAACTCACACAAAGTGTGAGAGCACAAGGGTAACAAGGGAAACAAGGGTAACAAGGGTAACAAATGGTTCAATGACAATCAAAATGTAGACCGATGCACTCTAGATGTTCTAAAACATGAAGTACGAAAGCAAGAAATTTGAGAGGACAGAACAAGTAAAGTCACTCTGACTGGATGTGGACAACAGGTCCGCTAAAATTAACACCCCTAGCAAGGACGTAAACAATCAAATCACTCCCGATCTCACTCAAGACCCTATCCAGGGCTCGCTCGATCAAGTCACAAGCCCACAGGCTTTGTCTATAGACTCTATAGAAGCAAAAGGTCAAACACTTCCTGAGCCAATTCCACTCAAACCCCGATAAGTCGATATGTCTTCATCATGAACAAAGATTACACATCTAGTAGTTACGATAAACCACTGCACTATGTGGTGAAAATGACCACAAAACGCGACTCAAACAGCCCATACCTGGAAACACTTAACCTGTGATTTGCTAAATGATTCTGGCTTGACAATGTCGCTCACCTCTCAAACGTTGTTCAATGATCTCAAAAGAGCTTTGAAGCCAACTAAACATTGGTTAAAAAATTTAACAATGCAACACTACACTTCGAGGGGTCACCCAGACTACCTCGCCTCTCACATTGAGAGTCATGCTGAAACTTCCAGGACGTATCGCTCGTTCACCCTGTGTATGTTACCTGCCTCGAAACTGTACCCCTGCTACTCGGAGCAGACTTGATGGATTGGAAAACCAATCAGGTATGATCATAGGCCACAGTGCCCTCTCCACTGACCACACTGTCTTTCCCTAATGCTAGCTGCAACACAGTCAACCAAGAGGGGTTACGTTACAGCCTTATTCTAAAACGGATAAAAAATAAAAAAATTTGATCGAACATCTCTAGAGAGACCTCAAAATAGCTGTGCATCGATACTCCCCATCCAACCAAACTTGAGAGGATCTGCAGAGAATGATCCTATCATGTCACAAGGACAGACCCAGATGCAGACGGAGGCAGATGGTTGCAGTCTTACAACGTTTATTAATCCAAAAGGAGTAGGCCAGAGAATAGTCGTGAACAGGCGAAAGGTTAAAACCAGATCAGAGTCCAGGAGGTACAGAGTGGCAGACAGGCTCTTGGTGAAGGCAGGCAGAATGGTCAGCCAGGTGGGTACAGAGTCCAGAAACAGGCAAAGGTCAAAACCGGGAGGACTAGAAAAAAGTAGAAATACAAATAGCAGGAGAGCTGGAAAAACACTGGTTGACTTGGAAACATACAAGATGAACTGGCACAGAGAGATAGGAAACACAAGGATAAATACACTGGGGAATATCAGTGCCACCTGGAGGGGGTGGAGACAATCACAAGGACAGGTGAAACAGATCAGGGCATGACAGATACAGGTGTGCCAAGCATGTAGCGTCATACCCAAGAAGACTCGAGGCTGTAATCACTGCCAAAGGTGGTTCACTGAAGTACTGAGTAAAGGGTCTGAATACTGATGTAAAGAAGATATTTTGGTTCTTATTTTTAAATCATATTTCATGTTTTTTTTCTTAAAACCTGTTTTCGCGTTGTCATTGTGGGGTATCCATTTTAGAATAAGGCATGTAACGAAATGTGGGAAAGTCAAGGGTCTAAATGCGTTCTGAATACACGGTATGCTTATTTTTTACATTATTTATTTACATAACTTTAGTGGTAATACACATTTTGGGCTCTCTGTTTTGATTTTTAATACATTTTAAGGCTGCATGATACGACTCTAATGATGATTTGTAAAAATTAGCTTAAAGCTCTGCTTTGTTTCATTGTGCAGGCTGAACACACTTCATCAGTCTCTCATTCACAATTTGTGGAATTGTTTTTTATTTAGAATGGACCATTATTACGCACCTGTCAGAACAGGGGCGGGGGGAAAATACATGTCATTCATCTGCACTTCAATAGACAATGGAGGACGATGGAGGGCGATGGAGGGCGATGGAGAGCGATGGAGGGCGATGGAGGGCGATGGAGAGCGATGGAGGACGATGGAGGGCGATGGAGGGCGATGGAGGACGATGGAGGGCGATGGAGGATGATGGAGGGCGATGGAGGGCGATGGAGGACGATGGAGGGCGCTGGAGGACGATGGAATGGGGGACGATGGAGGGCGCTTGTACGATGGAGGACACGGTTCAATTTCATGCCAGCCAGGTATGTAATCTCCGATTGAAAAAGAAAAGCAATGTGCTTCATATTATGAAAGTTGTGAAATAAAAATAGTAGGCCTAGCCCACAATTGCATAGCATAGCCTATTCAAATGGAGCACAACATGGGCTTATAGGACCTCCATGCATCTCCATGCATCAACCAGCTATGAGCAGCTGGCTCTCGCTGCCCAATAGGAGATCCTATTCTGCTCAAACTCTAAATGTCAGGGCTCTCATGAAGTGTTTGATTTGATTTTTTGATTGCATTTGAATTGATGTCAGAGGGGCAATAGAGCGTTGAGTATCAAACCATTAACGACTGGCTGTTAGCAAGTTTGGCAGCGGCATCAGAGCGCAGTTTTGGAGAAGCCTAGTTGTGACTTAATGGTCATGTGGAATTTGTGGCCGATAGCAGCCCAAGGCGGGTGGCAGATTTGTTTCTATTAAGGACAAGTTTTAAGGTTTAAAATGGTAAAGTTTTCTATCTGCCTCATGGCAAAATGTGTAGAAAGATATTAGCTTTAAAGCTGCAACAACAAAACATATTTCTGCCTGTGTAGAATTGCAGGAAATTAGCTAGCTATTATCGCCGATTATAGCTATTATCGCCGATGCCAAGATGTGGGCCTTTAAAATGTTTCTTCCCAGGACCCGAGAATTGATTTGTCTGGCCATGCACTGCTGAAGTGAAATTATGACTGCTGTTTTCATCTCACTGGCGCTATGAAGGGGTCCCTGATGAATGTCACAAAAGGCCCAGCTAACAATTCAATGGAGAGAGAACACTTTTGTAATGTTACCCGTATTGTTCCCCTGATGTTTGATTGTCCAGTTTTCCGTTTGTCATGGAAACATGTTGCAAGTTCATGTTTCCAGTTTTCGGAGGATAATCCATCAACATTGCAACATTGCACAGAGAATACGATTCCAACATTTGATGGGAACGTTTGCAAGAATATTCCTGTGTCTAATGTCTGATGACATTTAAAACGTAGGACGTTCTCACACGTTCACCTCAAGGTTTTTTGTCAAATTTCCCAGCTTGTTCCGAGGAAATCCCTAAAGATGTTTTTAGGACGTTTCCTGATGGTCCCAAAGAAACATTCTCCAAAAACAAAACAAACACTGTTTCCAAGGCCCTGATTGGTGAACCACTGATCCATTCACAGCTCTTTTCTCTGTTGGCAAGGTTAGGGACACCCACACACACAGTGCTTCTAACATAACAATGTTTTCAACTTACATATTTGACACAACCCTCAAAAAACTGGCCACATGTAATGCTATTGCAACGTTCTAATGAAACGTGCCTAGAAAATCTTACATTCTGAGACCATGGAAACCGTCTTCTGTGTATGTTTGGTGGGACGTTGATGGAATATTCTCCTAACCCTCAGAAAACTGGACTCTGGAATACCGTTGGAACAACGTTCCAATGAAGCTTGCCTATAAAATCTACATATAATATTCTGAGAACTTGTTAACAAAGTTCTGGGTAAGTTCTGTTTGACGTTAAGGGAATGATCTCTTGGACATCACTGGAACGGTCCTATGAAAAACGCTAGGGAAATGAAACAGTCCTCTAGTCATCACCAGCTTCCCCCTTCTCCTTCCTGCTACCTCCATGCCCAGAAACCAGGGTCAAGTTTGGAACATCAATCACCCAGAGTAGGTGGGGCTTATCAGCAGGTGGCCATTCATGGCTAATTAGAAGTTATGTGACCACGCCCCCTGGCCTTTGAACGGGGTATG
>NC_143032.1:1877500-1892500 GCF_057628025.1 Oncorhynchus mykiss | reverse complement strand
CACACACACACACACACACATACACACACACACACACACACACACACACACCCACACCCACACACACACACACACACACACACTGCTCCATTCTGATTTGTCATATTTGGTTCTAGTGATTAATAGACAGCCTGGCCCGTATTAATGACAGGGGGAAATATGCCCGTTCAGGATAATTTCGTTAGTTTTGTTTGCAGTTATGTCGTTATTTTCACTGATAGACCCCCGCAGATGCAGTACATTAAATTAAAACGTTGATTTGCTTTTCCGTTAGGGGGACGACCAGACGGGTTTTTTAATTTGGAGAGCAAATGTTGATTTACCTGGTTTTATAGTTTGTCTTCTTGGCAGACTACCAATCGGTTCCGTTTTTATCAAGTTTTTACTTGAAGCGGGAGTGTCAGCTATACTTTGACATGAATTGCGTGCGTAACAGGTTTTGGAATGCACATGTGCTGCATAGCGTATTTGACAGCAACATTCCGAATTTACCAGATGTTTTTTCTCTGCAAATCCCTGCTGATTAAAGCTAGAAGTGTACCTATTCTAAAAGCCAAATAGAACAAATATAAAATGTTTTTTTTTACCACTAGATATTAATAGAAAATCCTTGCTTATTTGAGACTTTTGGTTGATAGTTCTCCCAAAGGCCCTCTCAGATGAATGCAAGGTTAAATCAGACCAATCCCGAGACAGAGACCATGTTTGACAGGAGCTGGTATCAACAATGAAGTCGCTGATTACATCATAACACAGAACAATATATGGACATCTAGAATTGACTATGGTCATGTGTACAATGAGGGGTAGAACCTGCCACTCTACACACACACAAACACATACACACACACGCACACGCACAGGCGTAAACACAAACAACTTTGCAGAGTTAATGAACCAACATTTTACCTTAGACGTTTGTAGCAATCAACTGGGAGAGCATACAGGCTGAAGAGAGAAGAAGATGATGATTGTATGAAGATGGTTCAACTGCAGAAATACGTTTTCATAAAGCACTGTACACATCATCATAAAGACCCGTCCCCTTTAATGTCATGTTGTGTATTCTCTATTTAGTCTAAATGAAGGTTCTAATACTAAATAGGCTGTCCTTGTAGAAAACTATAGCAGCAAATTAGAGAGGGTAGTGTGGGATCAAAGGCAGGCGGAATAAGCACGGGTCGCCTGCTTCATTCATCCAGCGTCATAGAGTCTCAAGGCCAACAAGCGTATCTCTCTCTGAAAGGGAGTTCCTATTCAATGTGCAGGTGCGAAGAAGTGTTGCACATTCTACCACATTATGCGAAGGTAGTTAGAGCTCCGTGCTCAGACGTACTAACTATGGGGTCTGATTCGCATTGGAGGGAGTCCGCTCATCCATGAAAGTAAAATAAATTCGCGCCTGAAACTGGGGGACGGTGGTAATCCGAACACTTAGGGGCCGACCCGCGTCATGACTCATCCTTGGCTTTGACTTACTCGACTCTCACAAATTCACAACTTGTTGTTAATTTTTGTCCATGAGTCGACTATGTCGAATGCCTATATTGTTGGGTCACGTTTGTTATTAAAGTGAAATAACATATCCCGAGGGTGTAATCGGAATTGAACCCTACCTCGATAAATATGATTATTAAAACACTAGGCCCTATTCATATTTGGACAAATCATTAGTTTGATGCAGTAGACTTGGATATACTAACAACTAATCTAACACATGCAAGCAGTGTTTGCTTGTTTTTCATCTTAAAACATGACTTTCGTGATAGAAAAAAATTATAGTCCATTATTCATTATTATGTTTTACTCTGGGAAGCCAAAGTAATTATTTAACTGGAGATAATTGTATCCTACATCCACTTTTTCCCTTTGTGGTGTGGTGAAGTGTCCTTTTTCTCATTTATATATTGACTTGTTTGGTATTGCACCTGTCTTTTGGTTTAGACTATGAGTTCCGGCCGGGCCACTCCATGTCTGGTCATTATGACATGAAATGGAACATTGAATGGCTTCCAGAACGGCCCGCGCGCTAATCCCCCCATTAAAATAGCTTTGTTCAATAATACTGGACAGTTTCCGGAAATCGGATTACCGCTTCCATGATTTTGCAAAGAAATTATATTTCACACTCACACACGGTTTTAGGACACTTTGGTATGATGCTGAGAGGGCCAAGGACAATAAATTAAATAGATTAATTTCCTTTTTGTAGCATATTTGCAAAATAATATATATATTTTTTAGTTCATCTGTAATTAATGTAATGGTTATATATTTGAACGAAAATTACCTTTTTGACATTGAATTAGGCTTGTGTCTTTAGTCTGGTGTTATCTGATATCTTAGACACTGAATTTATTCTACCACGTTATACTACCACGTTACAGGTAAAATATCTAAACAGACTAACATGCAACATATAGGAACATTCAGAGCAAATAACACACCCGTGTGAGATTCTAATAGGACGTTACCTTCATGCTTTCATGAACGGAGGTTAGGTATATCTGGTGACTCATAGGATCAGAGCCTGTATACATGCCAATGTTTCAGCTTTAGGTTCCCTTTGGTCAGGAAGATACAGAAGGTTATACGTGTTTTAACGTTGGGGGACATGTAGATACGGCTGTTTATTTTCAAGACTGCCGTATAATCAGACATACTGGTGGCAAACACAGGAAGCTCAGCCAGCCGCAGCTCTAACATGTAAACACACACACACACCACATCTAGGCCAGTAGTTCCAGAGTCTCCGTCCTTAAAGCTGACATAACAGTCGCCAGTGGATGATCAGAGCATGCTCATTAATTAAACCTCTCTACTAGTGGGGATTAGCTTGGTGATAGGAAGCAAACATGGGATGGATCCTAACCCTAATGCTTTGTCACACACGAAAAAGGAGAGTCTGCATCACACGCACCCTTTGCTCCTCCCTTCAGCAGGCCCCACAGCAGACTAAAAACTATGGGTAACGGGGCTTTCAGTTGCGCAGCTCAGCGTCTGTGGAATTCACTTCCAGACACTGTTAGGGCTGCAGAGTCTCTGTCCTCTACACTGCTAAAGACTGGGCTGTTCAGAAAAGCTATCAAGGACCTCTGATAATTCTGTTCTCATGTTCTCCAGATCTGACAACACCTGCATATAGCTTTGATTGTTCTCTTTGTTCTATATTTTGGATGGTCTTTAATATTATAATTAATATTATAATATCATTTATTGAATTAATTATTCTTACTACTATTATTACTATTATTTACTTAAAATACAAGTATGATGGTCAAACTATGTGATGGTCACATGATGGTCACACTTCTCATTCACGCTGTCCAACCAGTCTTCTCATTCACGCTGTCCAACCAGTCTTCTCATTCACGCTGTCCAACCAGCCTTCCCATTCACACTGTCTAACCAGCCTTCCTCATTCACGCTGTCCAACCAGTCTTCCCCATCACGCTGTCCAATCAGTCTTCTCATTCACGCTGTCTAACCAGCCTTCTCATTCACGCTGTCCAACCAGCCTTCTCATTCACGCTGTCCAACCAGCCTTCTCATTCACGCTGTCTAACCAGCCTTCCTCATTCACGCTGTCTAACCAGCCTTCTCATTCACGCTGTCCAACCAGCCTTCCTCATTCACGCTGTCTAACCAGCCTTCTCATTCACGCTGTCCAACCAGCCTTCCTCATTCACAAAGTCTAACCAGTCTTCCTCATTCACGCTGTCCAACCAGTCTTCCCCATCACGCTGTCCAACCAGTCTTCTCATTCACGCTGTCCAAACAGTCTTCTCATTCATGCTGTCCAACCAGCCTTCTCATTCACGCTGTACAACCAGTCTTCTCATTCACGCTGTCCAACCAGTCTTCTCATTCACGCTCTCCAACCAGTCTTCTCATTCACGCTGTCCAACCAGCCTTCTCATTCACGCTGTCCAACCAGTCTTCTCATTCACGCTGTCCAACCAGCCTTCTCATTCACGCTGTCCAACCAGTCTTCTCATTCACGCTGTCCAACCAGCCTTCTCATTCACGCTGTCCAACCAGCCTTCTCATTCACGCTGTCCAACCAGCCTTCTCATTCACGCTGTCCAACCAGCCTTCTCATTCACTCTGTCCAACCAGCCTTCTCATTCACGCTGTCCAACCAGCCTTCTCATTCACGCTGTCCAAACAGTCTTCTCATTCACGCTGTCAAACCAGCCTTCTCATTCACGCTGTCCAACCAGCCTTCTCATTCACGCTGTCCAACCAGCCTTCTCATTCACACTGTCTAACCAGCCTTCCTCATTCACGCTGTCCAACCAGTCTTCTCATTCACGCTGTCTAACCAGCCTTCCTCATTCACGCTGTCCAACCAGCCTTCTCATTCACGCTGTCTAACCAGCCTTCCTCATTCACGCTGTCCAACCAGTCTTCTCATTCATGCTGTCCAACCAGTCTTATCATTCACGCTGTCGAACCAGCCTTCCTCATTCACGCTGTCAAACCAGTCTTCTCATTCATGCTGTCCAACCAGCCTTCTCATTCACGCTGTCCAACCAGCCTTCTCATTCACGCTGTCTAACCAGCCTTCCTCATTCACGCTGTCTAACCAGCCTTCCTCATTCACGCTGTCCAACCAGCCTTCTCATTCACGCTGTCTAACCAGCCTTCCTCATTCACGCTGTCTAACCAGCCTTCTCATTCACGCTGTCTAACCAGTCTTCTCATTCACGCTGTCTATCCAGCCTTCCCCATCACGCTGTCCAACCAGTCTTCCTCATCACGCAGTCCAACTAGTCTTCTCCATCACTCTGTCCAACAGGCATTCACATTCACACTGTCCATCCAGCCTTCCCCTCTAGAGTGAACACATTTCTAACAGGGAACATTGGGCTCTGGTCAAAGTAGTGGACTTTGTAGGCAATAGAGTGCCATTTAGGAAGTCAACTTTTTGGTGACTCAACTACTGTGATTCCCTCACCAAGTTATAAAGGGGTGACTCTAAACTGTGATATCCTCACTAAGCTATAAAGGGGTGACTGTAAACTGTGATATCCTCACCAAGCTATAAAGGGGTGACTGTAAACTGTGATATCCTCACCAAGCTATAAAGGGGTGACTTTAAACTGTGATAGACATGTATGAGTTAAATACGTGCTCTGGGCTTCCCTAGTCAAATGTAAAGACAGACATGTATGAGTTAAAGACACACTCTGGGCTTCCCTAGTCTAATGTAATGACATATGTATGAGTTAAATATGTGCTCTGGGCTTCCCTAGTCTAATGTAATGAGATATATGTATGAGTTAAAAACATTATCTGGGCTTCCCTAGTCTAATGCAATGACAGATATGTATGAGTTAAATATGTACTCTCAGCTTCCCTAGTCAAATGTAAAGACAGACATGTATGAGTTAAATACGTGCTCTGGGCTTCCCTAGTCTAATGTAAAGACAGATATGTATGAGTTAAATATGTGCTCTCAGCTTCCCTAGTCAAATGTAAAGACAGACATGTATGAGTTAAATACGTGCTCTGGGCTTCCCTAGTCTAATGTAATGACAGATATGTATGAGTTAAATATGTGCTATGGGCTTCCCTAGTCTAATATAATGACAGATATGTATGAGTTACATACGTGCTCTGGGCTTCCCTAGTCTAATGTAATGACAGTTATGTATGAGTTAAATATGTGCTCTGGGCTTCCCTAGTCTAATGTAATGACAGATATGTATGAGTTAAATACGTGCACTTGGCTTTCCTAGTCTAATGTAAAGACAGATATGTATGAGTTAAATATGTGCTATGGGCTTCCCTAGTCTAATGTAATGACAGATATGTATGAGTTACATACGTGCTCTGGGCTTCCCTAGTCTAATGTAAAGACAGATATGTATGAGTTAAATACGTGCTCTCGGCTTCCCTAGTCTAATGTAATGACAGATATGTATGAGTTAAATATGTGCTCTCAGCTTCCCTAGTCTAATGTAATGACAGATATGTATGAGTTAACTACGTGCTCTCGGCTTCCCTAGTCTAATGTAATGAGAGATATGTATGAGTTAAAAACGTGATCTGGGCTTCCCTAGTCTAATGCAATGACAGATATGTATGAGTTAAATATGTGCTCTCAGCTTCCCTAGTCTAATGTAAAGACAGATATGTATGAGTTAAAGACACACTCTGGGTTTCCCTAGTCTAATGTAATGACATATGTATGAGTTAAAAACGTGATCTGGGCTTCCCTAGTCTAATGCAATGACAGATATGTATGAGTTAAATATGTGCTCTCAGCTTCCCTAGTCTAATGTAAAGACAGATATGTATGAGTTAAATACGTGCTCTGGGCTTCCCTAGTCTAATGTAAATACAGATATGTATGAGTTAAATACGTGCTCTTGGCTTCCCTAGTCTAATGTAAAGACAGACATGTATGAGTTAAATACGTGCTCTGGGCTTCCCTAGTCTAATGTAAAGACAGATATTTATGAGTTACATATGTGCTCTCAGCTTCCCTAGTCTAATGTAAAGACAGATATTTATGAGTTACATATATACATATTATCAGCTTCCCTCGTCTAGTATAATAACAGACTTGTAGGCTATGATGTATGAATTAAGTTGTTTTTTCAACTAAATATTAACTGGTTTCACAGGCTTTTTTTGTCTACTCAGTTTTTATTCAAAGTGTTACATGAATTTAAAATGTTTAGTAGGCACAAGTTCAGTCAATTTAAGATGTGGTTGCTCAACTTTTCTCATATGTTCATTCAATTCTAAATTATTATTTGTGTATCTGCCCTGTATTTATCTTACACCTATGATCATTCTGTGCTTGTTTATTTGTTCCGTAAATTATTTTAAACATAACTTTACCTGGGATTAGAACTCACAACCTGTTGGTGCACAGCATTCTGAAGTTCCTGCTATGTCACCATGGCGCTGTCAATGAATCATTACACTTGTTTTGATACACTTTGCACTTCAAAGTAAAATCTCAGCTCTGTTTAAAGTACACTCAAGAACAAATATTTGATATATCATAGTGTTTAAGGAGTAACGCTACAACAGAGTTATACGCTCTGACATCAGACTGAGGAAAGTTATTTTGATAAAATAAGTCCATCAAATCAAAGATGAGAGAATCGTCAGGTTAACTTACAATTGATGCAGACATAGTGGTGCAGCTGGCACATCGGGATGCAGTGAACCAAGAGGTTGTGATGTCAAATCCCAGGTGAATTCATGTTGGGTAATAATAAATAATTACTGACAATATCGTCAAATATATAAGTTGGAAACATTGTATGTTATTAGCGGGTTGTGTTAGAAGCTGCATAGACTTTTTTTGTTAAAATTCCCAAATAATAATTTATTGTTGATTGTGTTGATATGACACAAGTTGAGCAAACGCAACAATTTACATTTTTATTTTTGCCAACGCTTTATGAAGTTGGAGCTAAATTTGGGAGACCAATTGTGTTTTTGCTCAGGTAACACTTGGACAGAAAAGTTCAGGACACAGAAAAAGGCTGTGGAACCAGTTACTTTATAATAATTAATTGAAACAACTGGATTTGTGGGTGTTTTTTGTTTTTTACAGAGACACGTAGCCTAGTGGTCAGAGGGTTAGGTCAGTAACCGGAAGGTTGCCCACTTTGTAAAAATCTAACACGTTCTTCTCCTGAACAATGTCATTGTAAATACGAATTTGTTCTTAACTGACTTGCAGAGTTTAATTAAAAAATATATACTTTTTTTTTATACCATTCCGTCGTCAGTCCTTGTTTCATCTTTGACGGCTGGAAGTATAAGATTTGGACGGTGCAACAAAGATTGGTAGAAAACATCCGGGACAAAGAAGTCTTCACGTGTTATCTGCGTCTTTGGAAGAATGAGAATCACTCAGATATTATGTCCTGCTTCAAAGACTCTTGGCTTCAATTGAGACTAAACTATATTTTAACCAATTCAGGCACAAGAGCTGATGTTAAGGCGAGGAATCCACCGTTTGGTTATTTGTTGTAGTGCTAATTATTCATGATTTTATGTGGGGCACTTGGACAGAGTAAATACAAGCACCAAATGAACAAACATCTAAACGTATCAGGCATTGGGGACTCACGCCTTGTTCGTGCCTCAGAATGGCTTATGTTCTGCAGCGGGTTCTGCAGACTCTCTGCCTCTTTACGACAAAATATGCCTCAGATCCTCGTAAAATAATTTATGTGCATGTCTTAATTAGTGCATAACAGTGCTTGGTGTATGTTTGAAATTATGGAATAAATGAAGACAAAAACCCGTTGATAGGCTATTATTGTATATGTTTTTAATAAGAGGAATGTTAATGTTATTAGAAGCATAATGCTATTACATGTTAGCTAGCCTAAACGCCCGTGTGCACTACAATTAGCTCAGTCACATAGGAAACTTCACCTATTTGGAGATCTCTAAAAAACACTGTTTACATGGTTGTGCCCATTCCACTCAACACCAAACACGTAGTTTATACGCTGCTCTTCTTAAAGAAAGCAGAACCCAGTAAACGCAGTCTCCAGTTCACAGAACCCACGGTAAGTTCACAGGACGCATCCAAGCAGCTTTGCAATGCACGTCTATTATTCTGCGTAATTCTATCGGCTTCTCTTTTGATAGTTGTAAAAATATAGCAAAATAACATTTTCTCTTTATATTGAATAGAAAGACCATAGATGACCGTTTCCTACCCCATGGGCAGCAAATATTACATTCTTTTGAAGAGGCGCTGAAGTCCTCGGCCATGGCCCCATAGTATTCGAGTTTGACTCGGCTATTGCTATAGAAATCTTAATTCACCGTGAGGACTCACCGTCATGAAGAAATGGCTCTTTGTGTTAAAAGATCTTTGAAGTCTGGATGAGAATATACGAGCCTTTCATCAAACCCTGCCCGCATCTCCCCTGCAGAAAACCTCACTTTATCTAAGAGAAAAATAGATCCCACACAAATAAGACATGGACATGACCAGTGAAGAATATTTTCACAAAATAAAATCTGGATTTTCTTTTAAAGAATTGTTTTGTGATTTTCCAGTGTTCAGGGATGATGTAAGTTTAGAGTAAACTAATTCTAAATACAACCCCGATGACAATGGCTTATTTTCAAAGTGTCTTTATGGTTTTTACGGCTGCACGTTGGCAAGAGCCTAAAGCAGTAGAACATTACAGCAAAAAAATAAAACATTAACATTGTTCAAACGAAACAAAAATCTAAACGTGTATGTTGTCTAATATGGGTCCAACATGTTTTCAACCCGTACACCGGGTTCTGTTATAGATGGTACCTGAGATTCAATAAACCACAGAATGGCAGAAAGGCTCGCTGTTGAATATAGTGATAGAAACGTGTTTGGTCTCACGGCTCCATTTAAAAAGACTGGCGTTATTCGTCTCTGCTGTCTTGTTATACATGAGTACAGCATGCGAGATTCCAGGCGTTTTAGAGCGCCCTGTCATGTATTGGTTAACAGTACCCTGATAGTTTATGCATTCGAATAAATTCGTTGTTTTACGTTTCTATCAATATTAAAAAGTCAAGGCCCAGAAAAGGAAAATTACATTTTTTTATCATACACGATTTATTCAAAATACTGACAAATTACAAGGCAGTTTGGTACACATTTCGAGTGTATTTTCTCGATAGGATCACATTTGAATAAAAATGCATTACTAACAAATATTGACAAGAATTACAAAATCACAAAATGCCCACATTGACAAAACATTTATGAATTGAATGTAATAATATCAAATAGGCCATATGAAAACGAGTCAATCAATAGAGTAGACCATCACAAATGGAGACAAATTTTCTTGCGTGAAACTCCAAACGTTTCAATTATTTAATTTATACAAATAAGTGTAGCAAACAATAAAAAATTTTTGCTGAAATACCAAAGCTTACAAAATGACTGTTACCACCTACACATCGAAACGTATCAATTTACAAATATACATTTTTTTAATATATTGAAACACTTTGGTTCGATAATACAAAAATGCTCATGTCAGATTCAAAAAATAAATTAAAAAGATATTGAAGTCAAAACTCGATTTACAAAGTAATACAGCAAAAAAAAAACATGCGTACAATATCCGAGTACGAGAATAATACATGTTTTTCCAAACACATTGGGATAGAAGAGAGCTATCACAAGATACATTTGGCAGTGTCTAATTTGTCCGATATGCCAGACAGTACATTGAATGATTTGGGCCTTAGAAAACAGACCTTTTTCGATGTGTTAATTTTGTAAGTCCGCGGGTATATTGGAAAATATATTCAAGAAGTTTTAGAATGATTTTCTGGGCCAGTTTTGGTTAGAAAGCGTCCCTTGGCTCCGGGTGTCTGTAGTGCGTCTCATCCCCGGGATCAGGGCTGGAGGAGCCGCTGGGAGGTGTCTGAGTTCCGCTCGCACCAGAACTATGACAGACGTACCACTCACTTAAATTGGCGGGTTGGGACGAAGGTGCTGGTTCTGAGAGCGACGAGGCCCCTGGCTCTCGGCCTAAGTCCGATGATGGGGACACTAATGACGGAGTTGAAGACTCGTAGCCAGAACTTGGTGGTGGAGACTTGCAGTGCACTTTCATGTGTTTTCTGAGAGAGCTGGGGTGTGTGTAGGATTTGTCACAGCCTCTCACTTTGCAGTTGTACGGCTTATCGCTGGTGTGCACGTGGGAGTGCTTCTTCCGGTCACTGCTGTTGGCGAAACGTCGGTCGCAGCCGTCAAACTCACATTTGAAGGGTTTCTCACCTGAAATAAGTGAACAAAAGTTAGGCTTCAGAAAACCCAAAAGCATAAATCAAAACAGCTGCTTTATTTTGGGGTTGGTGATGCATGGCCACATGTGACATGAGTTATGTCAAATAAAACCATATTGGCCTTTAGTGTATTGCCTATTGTACTTGACCCAATGAAGAGCTGAGTTCCTTCAGGACAGCCCAACGAAGAGCTGAGTTCCTTCAGGACAGCCCAACGAAGAGCTGAGTTCCTTCAGGACAGCCCAATGAAGAGCTGAGTTCCTTTAGGACAGCCCAATGAACCAGCTGAGTTCATTTAGGACAGCCCAATGAGGAGCTGAGTTCCTTTAGGACAGCCCGATGAACCAGCTGAGTTCATTTAGGACAGCCCAATGAAGAGCTGAGTTCCTTTAGGACAGCCCAATGAAGAGCTGAGTTCTTTTAGAACAGCCCAATGAACCAGCTGAGTTCATTTAGGACAGCCCAGTGAAGAGCTGAGTTCCTTTAGGACAGCCCAATGAACCAGCTGAGTTCCTTTAGGACAGCCCAATTAACCAGCTGAGTTCCTTTAGGACAGCCCAATGAACCAGCTGAGTTCCATTAGGACAGCCCAATGAACCAGCTGAGTTCCATTAGGACAGCCCAATGAACCAGCTGAGTTCCTTTAGGACAGCCCAATGAACCAGCTGAGTTCCTTTAGGACAGCCCAATGAACCAGCTGAGTTCCTTTAGGACAGCCCAATGAACCAGCTGAGTTCCTTTAGGACAGCCCAATGAAGAGCTGAGTTCTTTTAGGACAGCCCAATGAACCAGCTGAGTTCCTTTAGGACAGCCAAATGAACCAGCTGAGTTCCTTTAGGACAGCCCAATGAACCAGCTGAGTTCCTTTAGGACAGCCCAATGAACCAGCTGAGTTCCTTTAGGACAGCCCAATGAACCAGCTGAGTTCCTTTAGGACAGCCCAATGAACCAGCTGATTTCCTTTAGGACAGCCCAATGAACCAGCTGAGTTCCTTTAGGATAGCCCTAAGAACCAACTGAGTTCCATTAGGACAGCCCAATGAACCAGCTGAGTTCCATTAGGACAGCCCAATGAACCAGCTGAGTTCCTTTAGGACAGCCCAATGAACCAGCTGAGTTCCTTTAGGACAGCCCAATGAACCAGCTGACTTGCTTTAGGACAGCCCAATGAACCAGCTGACTTGCTTTAGGACAGCCCAATGAACCAGCTGACTTGCTTTAGGACAGCCCAATGAACCAGCTGACTTGCTTTAGGACAGCATACTGTTAGTTCCATTGAAAACATGTTTTTATTGATGATCATCTACAGGATTTGAATTGGTTGCATATGGAACTTCTATTTCCCTATTAAACAAACTCTGTTAAAGCTAAACAAGTAGTTATGGCCCTAATTGAAATGTAGCCTCCTATTTCAACATTGGCCATTTCAACCATGCACCTAAGGGAGGAAATTAATGTAAATAAAACAACATTTGTCTTGATTATCCTGTAATATCTAGCCCTTAGGACATGTAGCCTATGCAGCATGATCTGGCAAAAACACAACGGTTGAACTAATTACTTTGAAATCCTACTATGCTGATTCCTCTAATGCAAGGCCATGTAGTCAGGCAGCTATAGGCATAGCAAGAGAGAATATATAATTACTCCATTGTAATGACACGGGCACGTTGAATATCAATTTGACCTTCAGCTGTTGGACTGAGAGGCAATCAGGGATATTAGTGTAGTACACGAACACGTCTCGGGAACACACCCCAGGGGAAGCCCAGTCATAACCACAGACCGGGGTAGGTTTTAAACATGATACTCTGGACCAGGGGCCTTGGGAGTCAACACATGCGCAAATCATTTAACAGATTTCTACTTAAGTAATGTGTGCAAATGATATGAATAATACATGCGGAGGCATGAATGGATTCAGCATAAAGTAGTCAGAGTCATATTAGACGCTGTTCTGACGCATGGTTTTCAAGGGCCTTAATTAAGGAAGGCTTCTTACTTAGGGCAAAACGTCAGTATTGAAAAGGGAAAATGTAGTACATTGAAATCAGAACAGTAAACTCCATTACACATATCAAGCAGGTAGGGGATTAGACAGGCTGGAGAAGCAGGTCAGTGGTCCAGCTAAACCCTACCCATTACACTGTTACAGCCCCACTTATAGCCTATTACTACTACTACTAATACCACTGCTAAAACTACAGTTGCTACTACTACTACTGCTAAAACTACAGATACTACTCTTACCAATACTACTGCTGCTATTACTACTACTATCATTATCCCTACTACTACTACTACTACTGCTAGTACTAATGCTGTTACTACTACTACTAATACCACTGCTAAAACTACAGCTACTACTCTTACCAATACTACAACTACTACTGCTACTACTACTACTACTACTGCTAGTACTAATGCTGTTACTACTACTACTAATACCACTGCTAAAACTACAGCTACTACTCTTACCAATACTACTACTACTACTACTCAAACTACTACTACAACAACTACTATTACTGCTAGTACTAATGCTGCTGCTACTACTACTACTGCTAGTACTAATGCTGTTACTACTACTACTAATACCACTGCTAAAACTACAGCTACTACTCTTACCAATACTACAACTACTACTACTCAAACTACTACTACAACAACTACTACTACTACTGCTAGTACTAATGCTGTTACTACTACTACTGCTACCACTGCTAAAACTACAGCTACTACTACTACTACTACTGCTAGTACTAATGCTGTTACTACTACTACTAATACCACTGCTAAAACTACAGCTACTTCTCTTACCAATACTACAACTACTACTACTCAAACTACTGCTAGTACTAATGCTGCTACTACTACTACTACTGCTAGTACTAATGCTGTTACTACTACTACAACAACTAATGCTAGTACTACAACTACTACTACTACCACCACCAATTACCACCACTACTACTACCATTACTACTACCACCACCAATTACCACCACTACTACTACCACCACTACTACTACCATCACAACCACCAAAACCACCACCACCAGCACCACTACTACTACTACGACTACTAATGCTGCTTCTACTACTAAAACTTCTACTACCACTAATACTACTACAACTAATGCTAGTACTACAACTACTATTGAAACAACCACCACCACCACTACTACCACAACTAATGCTATTACTACAACTACTACTAAAACAACCACCACCACCACTACTACTACAACTAATGCAAGTACTACAACTAATGCTAGTACTACAACTACTACTACTCCCACCCCCAACTACCACCACCACTACTACCACCACCACTAATACTAGTACAACTAATGCTAGTACTACAACTACTACTGAAACAACCACCACCACCACTACTACCACAACTAATGCTATTACTACAACTACTACTAAAACAACCACCACCACCACTACTACTACAACTAATGCTAGTACTACAACTACTACTACCACCCTCAACTAC
This sequence comes from Oncorhynchus mykiss, assembly GCF_057628025.1. Taxonomy (NCBI): domain Eukaryota; kingdom Metazoa; phylum Chordata; class Actinopteri; order Salmoniformes; family Salmonidae; genus Oncorhynchus; species Oncorhynchus mykiss. The sequence continues at coordinate 1,878,213 of NC_143032.1, read as the reverse complement.
CACCACTACTACTACTACTACTAGTACAGCTACTACTACTACTACTACTACTACTACTATTACCGCTAGTACTAATGCTAAAACTTCTGCTACTACTACTACTACTACTGCTACTACTCCTGGTCTTCTACTACTGCTAGTACTATAACTACTACTACTACTACTACTGCTAGTTCTATACCTACTACTACAACTACTACTATTACTGCTAGTACTAACGCTAATACTACTGCAACTACTGCTACTGCTACTACTGCTGCTACTACTACTGCTGCCTCTACTACTACTGCTAGTAATATTACAACAACTAATGCTAGTACTACAACTACTACTGAAACAACCACCACCACCACTACTACTACAACTAATGCTAGTACTACAACTACTACTACCACCCCCAACTACCACCACTACTTCTACCACTACAACTACCACTACTACCACCACTACTACTACTACTACCACCACAACTACTACTACTAACACCACCACTACTACTTCTCCTGCTACTACTTCTACTACTACTAAAAAACTACTACTACAACTACTTCTACTACTATCACCACCACTACTACTACTACTAAAACTATTACTACTACTACTACTACCACAATTACCACTATTACTACTAGAACTACTACCACAACTACTAGAACTGATACTACTAATACAACTACTAAGACTACTAGTACTACTACTACGAATATTACTAC
>NC_143032.1:1867500-1872500 GCF_057628025.1 Oncorhynchus mykiss | reverse complement strand
TAGAATAACTTGACAGCATGCAAAATAATAATGATGATGACAAATATATTTTAATCGCAATGAAAAATACAGAAAAAAACAAAAATATAGAAAAAAAACTAAAATATAGAAAAAAAACTAAAATATAGAAGGAAAAAAACTGTTCTAAGTTCTAAAGTGGCTGCATGGAATCGCATTCGGTTGGCCGGCAGCAGCAGGACGCTTTGATAGTGAATAGAGAGATTCATGGTAGGCGCTGCAGCCCGTGGAGCTAAACAATCACCCCGCCTTCTAATTGGTCAGAGCCCCGTGATTGACGTCACTTGTGACAGTTTCCAATGTGAAGAAAATTGTTTTAGTGACAGCAAGCAGCCAGAGCGCCTGCGCCGAGCCTCAGGCAACACTTGGAAGAGAAAGATGTATTTGTATTGCAAAGGTTATTGTACTTTAAACTTCAAAAGTTAAACCGTTAGGTATAGCTGTCATATCTTCTACTGACTGACTAAGAGTTATGGAATCGCAATGTACCCAAGTTTTGCTATAAGCAAACAACACCTACAATAGTCAGGGAAAGTAGGCCTAAAGGCAAAGTAGCCCCACTAAAAATGTTGTAGGCTGCAGATAATAATAAATACAACTTGCACAACTTACGAAAATACAATGTCATTGAAATTCATAAAATGTAGCCTTTAGGTACAGTTAGAAAATGTGGTAGTAGCGAAAATATTTTCAAACATAGACTAGCCCCTTTCTCTAAAGCAATTATCCGAGTTGGGTAGTTTTTACGCATCACTCAAAGGCCCAAAAAGATACGATAAGATAAAGAAACATTTTTTATACGTCCTCCGCACCGCAACAACCCTCCTTGCTCGCTGCGCTTCCTCCTCTTCGTCGCGGGATCGGTTTCTGTGTATTAGTGAATAGGGGCGACGCCGTCCATTGTCCCGGGGAAAAGTAATGGAACCGACCTGTTGTTATGATACGGGCTAATTTCGCTACAGAGCCATGTCGGATTGAGAACCTGAACGAGAGCGGATCAGGGGAACGGGAGGTGGCGCCTGATGAACAGCGCAGAACAAGGCAAGAGTGGTAGAGATTTAAGCCCAAAATAAGACTTGCTAAAATATGAGTTATACTTGGCAATGATACTCTGAGAGAGGGCCGTCCACTGGTGAAGGAAACGGCTGTCGAAAACATAAAAGTTAATCTTATTGAGTATTCACTGCTATCAAATCAACAACCCAGTGACCACACTACTTTTAGACTATACCTTAAATCATAAAACGTATTTAGAATGTTTTTAATTATTATGTTAGAAGATGGGAGTTAATCACGTTTTTCCTCTCCACTCGTAAGACTTTTTTTTAACCAATGCGTGAAGGTCCATGATGTTACATCCCATTTTTAGGAGGAAGGCTGTAAGTTTGCTCGGCGGGCAAAAAAACAAACTATAACGTGTGTGTTGAAGAACGTATGTCTGAAAACATACTAAATATGTATGCAACATATGATTTACTTTAAAGGGGAAATTATTGGCAGTAAGCATTGGGGTATTAAGCATGTCAACATATGCGTAAAAGTTTGTTAACTTATGCATAATAGTTGGTGATTATCTATGAGCACAATAGGAAAAAAAGCTAAACATATATATTTAAAAACTAACAACGTCCACTGGTCGCCCGGTCGTCTGTGGTATTTGCCATGCTGTCGTGTTTTGTGCATGTCATTAAGCCTACACTAGACCTAAACATTCAAATACATAATTAAAGGAACTGAGCTGCGATGTGATATCATTAACATTTCCACCAACGCTATTTTACTGCTTCTATGTTATTAATTTATATTAGTCACCATTATCAAATGTTTGTCATGGGTCCTCCCCACTAAAGCGTTGCATATTTTTTCCCCCCTTCCAACTTCAACATTTTGTAAATCCATGCATGCACAAATTAATGCATATTAATACACAGTTACTTAAATACTATTATTTTAATCTAAATTGCATGTGCCCTTTATCTTAATCAAATCAGTCGGAGACAAATAGGAATTGTTCTGTGAATTGACCCAAAAAAGAGGTCAAACCGTTACCATTAGATTCATGTCAAATATCCCATGTATATCTGTTCAGCTATTAGTCGGATTATAAAGTGTCCATAGCAGTCAATCATTGGGTTGTTGTCTCAGAGAGCGATGGGTATTTCAGAGGCAGTAAAGCCTTCATTTCTTTTGACAGCGTGTCACGCAAATATTTGACTACTCTGTGGCCATCGCCTCAATAGGTATTTATTTCAGAGACCCAGATTGGGTTATCTCCATCCATGCACGAGGCTCATTGCGCTAGTGAACAAAAAAAAATAGAAACGGTTCATTGTTGAATGAATTCGTGTATCAGTAAAAAAAACAACATAATATTGCGTTAGTATCTTAATAAAGTGGTCATTACAAGTACAGCTACAATGTATAAGAGTAACTTTTTGGCTCGATTTCGTTTTTAGACTATTCTTGTTGTCTCAAAACATGCAGGCAAGAAGTGCATCGGCAACTTTTGTACTAGCCTACCGAACACTGCACACTGCTCAAAATGCTAGACACCATCATCCAACTACCCATGTGAGGACCACTCCTCACTTCTTCCTGCGTGTGTATCAGTTACCTGAACCAAAGTAAATGCATGTGACTTGAGAATCATATTCACTATTGACATCGCCAAGTCAAGCACGTCATAAATAAGTAAATACGACGTGACCATGGCTATGATTAAGAAATGGCCTCTGCTTCAGGGGTCTGATTCAGACTTAGGAAATGTGCACCTTCCCTATGCACGCCATTTCTCAGCACCTCTCAGTAGTTGGTATTCAGACTTACCTTATGCAGGTGGGTAACGGGCTTTGCAGGCGTGGTTCCCTTGCGGGCACTGAATACATTTAATTCAACACGCTGAAACCCCTCCCACTTGCTGGCCAACATATTTTCTCGTGGAGTTTTCATTCAATAGGAGTTTCAGGACATTTATGTTAAGCCATCCCTTTAGATGTGGTGTTTCTTCACGATAGAACGGTTCGGAATATTAAGGATCCTTTTCAGCACCAATTGTTAGATTTAAAAATAATCTGATCTTGAATATTATTTAGGGTTAGGAAAGTATTTTATTAATAATACATTGAAACACTGTTTTGGAGAGTCTTTATGCAAGATATATATTGGTGAATCCAAAAAAACAATTGTTTGATCCTGTAGCTGCCAAATTCAAATGTTCAATCCATGAAATATTATTGTAAAGTGGAAAAAGTGTACAATAGGGTTTGATCAATAGTCCTTTAAATCTACCCTAATAATCCTACCTAATCATGGAGCTGTGATGACAACTGTCCAGTCGTCGTGAACCGTGCGCCAGGCTCCAGGTTTGAACTACTACGTGTGGTCTGAAGTTAAATGATTATTCAAATGCAGTAGGCTTCATATCATAAATTATTGAACAACTTGTAATAGGTAAGCCACATATGATCCACTACTGCTAGCGATCCTCGGGATCAACCACACGAACGCGACAGAGGAAAGAAATGTCAACTAATGATGAAATGGATTGATGCTAAATGTAAGGAAACTAACACTAAAGTGACATTTACAAATGTATACGGATAGAACTGACGGTGACTACTGATAGTGTTTAATATTTAAAAGGATACCAATTGTTTAAAAAAAATACAGTGAAAAGTCGGGCATACAATTAAACCGTTCTAGAAACTATAAATCAGCTATGTAGGTTTGGCGCTGTACGCCATTTGCGCATGTCTACAAAAGCCTATAGCTTGGCTCTCCACATTTCATCCCTGAAAGTTACAAGGCCAGCAGCTCATGAACTTCACTGCGGAAATGTGATACGTTGATATGCTTCAGTTTTCTGCCATATCACTGGTTTCACATTTGTCTCCAGTGATCATAAGGTAAAATAGATCTAAAATAATTTTCATTTATATTTACAATCCCCTGATCCAAACATATTTACTCATTTACCCAGCTCAGAGCAAAAGCTCCTATCTGTAAACGACATTGCATGGAGAAGGGTGTTATTGCTATCAGAATAAAGAAAGTAGATGTTGTTCCACTTGAAACCGACAGGTTGATCGACCTTATTGATTGTTTCTTCGCAACGTAAAAGTGGTGTAATTAAGAGGGCCTTCAAGTCAGAATACAGCATATCTGCGGACACAGCCCCAAAACACCTTCAAATCTGTGATCTCCACCCCTAATAGCATACCATTATCGTGCTTCAATTCAAGGTCAGAATGCGTGTATAGAGAATAGTGCATAAAAAGTGATTTACCTTAAATTTACGTGCACTTAACTCGGGTAGGAATCACCCCCCCCCCCCCCCTCTCCCACCCGGGTGCCTAGTGTAGGGTTGTTGTAGTCTGCAGAGAGAGAGAGAGTGAGAGGCATCTCGAGAACACACTGCAGTAATGTATATAGACTTAATTATTTCTGGTCCAAGATGAGCTCTCTTGTAAACATCTAGAAAGAAGACGGATAGGGACCAAGCCCAGACCATATCCTTGCAATTCCCAAAACGCGTAATGGGTTTATAGGCTATATACATACACTGTATACATATTTTGTAACAAATAACTCGAAGCACATGCCTTTCACCAATCGGAATTAGCTTGCCTATATAAAATGAAATGCATTTCAGAATAAGGCCTATTTTAACGCAATTAATATCAGTTGTTAGACACCGCATGATAGACTTAATATCACTATTACAATATCACTATCACAGTGATGTTATGTTTAGATCAAAGCAATGCCTTGTAGCCTGTCTTATCGACCATAACTTACTTAGAGGCCTCCACTGATGGAATCCATATCATTGGTCACCCTGATGTAGAGGTTCTCCATTGCAGTATCCAAATAAAGAATCAGTCAACAACGCATGCGTCAATCACCGGATACTTCCTATGGCAGATAAATTAGTCAAAATAAACATGTATGATTCAACTATGAACCATGTTTGCTTTCTGTTG
>NC_143032.1:1787500-1865000 GCF_057628025.1 Oncorhynchus mykiss | reverse complement strand
CCACCATAGGAGTCACTACGTTTGGCTCCTCAAGGCATCACTCAACAGGCGAAGTAACAGAACGAGAAGTGGCTTTGGGGATAAATCCATTCGCAGACGGTATGGGCGCTTTTAAAATCAACCACAGCTCCCACGACCTTAGCTCCGGCCAGACGGCGTTCTCCTCCCAGGCTCCCGGCTATACTGCTGCCGCTCTGGGTCACCACCACCACCCGACACACGTCAGCTCCTACTCCACGGCAGCATTCAACTCCACCCGTGACTTTCTCTTCAGAAACCGGGGCTTCGGAGACGCAACCAGCGCGCAGCACAGCCTGTTTGCCTCCGCAGCGGGAAGTTTTGCAGGGCCACATGGACACTCCGATGCCACCGGGCACCTGCTCTTCCCCGGACTCCACGAGCAAGCCGCCAGCCATGCGTCATCTAATGTCGTCAACAGCCAGATGCGCCTTGGCTTTACCGGGGACATGTACGGCCGGGCTGACCAGTATGCCCACGTTACGAGCCCCCGCTCCGACCACTACGCCTCCTCCCAGCTGCATGGCTATGGCCCTATGAACATGAACATGGCGGCTCACCACGGGGCAGGGGCCTTTTTCCGATACATGAGGCAGCCCATCAAACAAGAGCTCATCTGTAAGTGGGTCGAGCCCGAACAGTTGTCGAACCCCAAAAAGGCTTGCAACAAAACTTTCAGCACGATGCACGAGCTCGTGACCCACCTGACAGTGGAGCATGTCGGTGGACCGGAGCAGTCTAACCATATCTGCTTCTGGGAAGAGTGCGTCCGAGAAGGAAAACCGTTCAAAGCCAAATACAAACTTGTAAATCATATCAGAGTACACACCGGAGAGAAACCATTCCCATGTCCCTTCCCCGGCTGTGGAAAAGTGTTTGCCCGATCGGAGAACCTGAAGATCCACAAGAGGACTCACACAGGTAAGAATCAAAAGCACGATCACAATATCCACTCCAAAAGCTGTTTGCGTAATACATGTTATGCTACTATAAGTTCAATGTTTTGATTATGTTTGTTGAAATACTAATACAAATTGCTTGATTTAGTCATGTGCCACTATAGCCTAGTGTTCCTATTCTGTACTTTTTTGAATTCAATAGGTTGTGAAATAGGACAATGTGACATGCTGTTGCATTGTTTATCTTAGCGGTACAAGTAAACGTGTCATCACAACAAAATATTAATGAATACATAGCCTACAGCAATTTAATATATGTTGGTAGCCCATGAAAAAAAACGAATGCTGTAATATACCTGAAGATAATGTTTTGTCATGTTCAATGTGGTGGTAGCCTAAATTCCCCCACCACACTGAAATGTTCATGTTAAATTGGAATATGTACGTATTTATATTTCCATTGTGTAACATTTAAAAAAAATATCTAAATATATATATATATATATTTGTTTAGGTGAGAAGCCTTTCAAGTGTGAGTTTGATGGCTGCGACAGGCGGTTTGCTAACAGCAGCGACCGGAAGAAACACATGCACGTCCACACTTCTGACAAGCCTTATCTCTGCAAGATGTGCGACAAGTCCTACACACATCCCAGCTCTCTGCGGAAACACATGAAGGTCAATATTGGGTTTACTTTTACATGTTATATTCCATTTTATTTATAATGTATATTTTTAATTCCTACACCCTTTCGAGAATGAAAGTGCATGCATAACATTGCAATAGCCTACATTCCAGCAAACACGAACACAGAAACAGCAGGGAGACGCCATGCACCAAATGCAAATACCTGTTGTGTCTTCATAGAGCCTCTCTGTTGTCATATCCAAAATATTGCATCATACATTTTAATGTCTGGACATTTAAAGTGGTTTATCGTGAACATTTAATTAAGCTATTATTATTTATTATTCTCACAATTAAGAATCAAACTGGAAGCCTGCATATTTCTAGAAAGCATGCCAGTCTATGAATTCTACACTGTAAAATGTTAAGTATTGTTTTTCACTGTCTTGCAGGTTCACGAGGCTACCACGCAAGGACCTCAACCGTCGCCAGCGGCCAGTTCCGGGTACGAATCGTCCACGCCGCCCACCATCGTGTCTCCGTCCACAGAGAACCATAACTCCAGTTCCATATCACCGGCAGCCTCGACAGTACACCACACGACCAGTCACCACACCACGCTGTCGTCAAATTTTAATGAATGGTACGTGTAAAATATTTTCACAAAGCCTGCAGAAATAGGACTGGAATCAAAGACTTTGAAAGTCAGCCTATAACGCGAGGACCGAGAAAAAATCGAGGAAGCCAAAATGGTTGGTTAACGGCTAAAGAGAAAGAGAGAGAGAGAGAGTGATGCATGGACAAGGTGCAAAGCCAGCTACCAAGTTAACGGCATTTTTCCTGACTCTTTTTTGAAAGACTGCACACAAGAGATCTCAATGCATGCTATCTGCGGGTCGTGGCCTGATTTGGGTTTTGTTGTACATAAAGATTCCCAGTTCAAAAATGTCATATTTTATTTTGTAAATACTTATATAACAGTTTAACGGATTTGTGCAAATGTGGTCCCTAGATATATGGAAAATGAAAATGGTTTTACCAATAATATTGCGATGACTAGTGTTGATTGAACAGAATGTTGTAGTTGATGTGTACCAAATGTGAATTACTAAGTATAACTACCGTCTCCACTATATCGACCTTACCGACTATTAGTCTATTAATGTGCTTTTGTATTTGGTGAAACATTTCGTCTACGGTCCAGTTGGAGTAGCACAGTACTTACCATTGCTGTTAGTTAATGTCATGTCGATAAATCGTGTATAGTGAAAGCCTGAAACTCCGTGTCGTCTGTTTATGTAGGCCTTCGTGATCAAATATAACAACTATTTGTTCATTACCTTGATAATGTCAAGGAAGTATTACCTACATGTAAATAGCTAAATTTTCCATATTTATCTGCATGTAAAGGGTAACACATGTTAGAAATTATCGGTATTTATGGAGAAATGCGCTAGTATGTAAAATTTAGTTTGCAAAAAATGTTTGGTTACATTTCGTACTATATTAAAGGATTAAAACTACAACCAACTATTTGCCTTTTCCATATTTTTGTTTCTCAAAGCCTACATGTTGTTTAAATAGGCCTATGACTGGATCCCAAAATGAATGACGTGTGATTATCTTTGTATACACTCACTCATGCATAACAAAAACAAAACACGTAAATAGATGACCAGGTCTTTATTAAACCATTACATAGGAGTTATTCTAAAGAACAAATTAATTATAATACTAAACGTAGGCCTAAAGAATTAAAATGACTAAAATATAGGACTAAAATATTTCATAACACATCGATAAAGGGACATATTTGGACCAACTTATTAGGGTAAAACCAGGATGCATTATACGCTTATTAAAGCGTAGAATTCTAAATCACATCATGCTTGCCTTTTTAGGCTTGCAGAATCAAATTCTGTAATACGAATTAATGTGACGTAATTCGATTTCCCCTGTTCTTGTGTCCCTTTTATCCAAAAGTAACATCCCAGCCATTGCCCTCGAGTAATGTGAGAATCGAAAAGATGAATAGTGACAGTTCTACTTCTCAGTCAGAGTAAAACGAAATTGTTTATGTTGTTACTTAATTGTTATCGGTGTTATTCAGTTTCCCGTAGCTAGCTGTGTCGGATGGATGCCATAGTCTAGTGTTGAGGAAGTGTTGGGATTTCTCGAGTCAGTGTTGTAGTCTTTGTTCCGTGGTGCAGCCTGGTTGACCGGACCATTAGGCAGGGTTCACGTCAACAGACAGACGCCAGTGATCACAAGCCTGGCCTGCGTGGTTAACACTGCCAGTGCGCTGGGCTAGGCGACACAGAATACAATGTTCCCGTAGATCTGTCAGTCTGCAGCTGACAACATGACACATTGGAACGGACGAAAAATGAAACAATTCTAAAATAAAAGCCGAAGCTAAATAGACTGCAAACAATGTAGTATTGCATAATGATCAATCATCAGTCACAGTCCACAGAGAGAGAGAGAGAGAGAGAGAGAGAGAGAGAGAGAGAGAGAGAGAGAGAGAGAGAGAGTGTGTGTGTGTGTGTGTGTGTGTGATTGGAATGGCGGAAATGCATGATATCTGAGGTGATCTGTTTGAAATGTATTCATATTTTCTTTGCATGGGCTATTAATTTTTTAGATAAATGAATGATGGTACTAAAGTGGCTTTTTCGACTCTATTTAACACTATCTATCAGGTTATAGTGTTGATACGTTTTCATTCACGCACCGTTAGACCCAATAGAAATGCCGCGGAGACTATATATATATATATATATATCCAAACATATGTTTTGATTCATACAATGGGATTCATTTTGTTTTGAAAAGACCTGTCCTTATCGTTTCCTGCATTTTCTGACAAAGCCAGAAGGCAGAGATATAAATCAATATCGACTCTGGTCTTAAATGTCCCATGGAGATAACACATATAGGCCTAAAATGTATCTTTGTAATATTATTAGATGTTGCCAAATCGTAACGTAGCTTTATAACATCGCACAACAGGCTCGACGAAGCAGCACATGCAGTACATGGCGAGGCCGAATTAAAACGCAGTGTCCTGAAGAACTGTGAGACCACCAGGGTCTCCCATGTACAAATATAATTGCCACACAAACAGGACAATAAAGAAATATGTATATTCAGAGGTTCCATTAAGTTACTCAAGTGCAAGTTGTTTGTGTAGGGTTAGGGTTTAACCCTCCAACTAGCAATAATGCAAGAGGTGCCTTAACAATCACACAATATGCTTAATCGTGGTAATCTAACAACAAAACGAACACAACAGGACTACAACCATTTTTTTTTAAATCTCCGCTTGTTTCCTATCTTCAAATATTCTTTGTTGACTTTTATTCTGTAACCAAAACACCAAATTGACAATGTGTCTGTTTTATGTAAAATGTCAATTATATTATTTATGTATTTTAAATGTGTTTACGGCTCATTTAATGACATTTGGTTTACATTTTGGAATGTAAACGAAATATATATCACTGGTAAATTCCATAGTTGAGATTCTCCATTTACAAAATAGCTGACATGGAAATCTTCCCGTCTCCATGTAAAGATGTCTGAATGACAGACGGTGTAGCCAACGGCGTGCATGGGCTCTCATGAACCCCATAACATACAGAATAGGGAAAGCTTATCGTTTCAGTTTGGTTCACATTGACTTCATTTGTTCAGTTGACTGTATCTGACATTTGTTAACAATCGCTACAACCGGAAAACGGCAGAGTTGCAGTTACAACCGTAGAAGAGCGCAGGCGCCAGCCCTCAGCGCGCCTCGCTTGTCTATGAATATTTATTACTTGTGCTAGTAGCCAGTAGACCAATCTCGAGATCTGCATGTTGCTTTCCTTCCATGATATAAATGAATGCGCATTTTCACGTTCTATGAACGCACTATGAATTATATTCAAAACTAGAGGAAAATATTTGGTCAATGAAAACAGATATATTTCCCGTATAGCTTTAACAAACGTGTTATTCCAACACACAGGTTGCTCCAAATATGTTGTTAAATTTACAGTATGATCACATTTTGACATGGACGTTAAATATTCCCTTTAGAAGTTATTGGAAATCAACGTTTCATTCTTCAGTGATAGGCCTATACCAAACGGATAATACATCATATTGAACACTGCCGTTAGCTAGCAACAGCTGCATCCTTTCTCCAACAACATTAGCCAATATGTTTCAGAATAATGTCACTTATTATTTCACGCTATAAACAAAGTCTTTAAGAAATTATAAAAAAAAAAATATATTATAACTTTTTTTTTCTGATTGGGAAAATAGTTTTTAAATTAATGTGCACTTGAATGTGGCCTATACGTTCTTCAAATCTGTCAAATGAGAATATCAGTGTAGATTTGAAGTTAATGGCGGAGTTAACAGGCTGCAGGCAGGGTTAGTTGAGTATCCGGTCACTGAGTGGAGTAGTCTATGTTGGTTGACCCCGGCAGTACATTAAGGGATTGACGCGTGAGTAGTCTATGTTGGTTGACCCCGGCAGTACATGGAGGGACTGACGCGTCACGCATGTAACCGGAGAAGAGATGGAACGCTCGGGTGCCACTTGATGAATATCCTGCCCATGTCTGCCTGGCCACGGCTCCCCAAATCTGTTCCTCAACTAAATGAATAAGGGAAACGTTTACTCTTCAAGTCACTTTTAACGTTGATCTTATTATTATTATATTTACGTCAAATAATATGCGCTGCAAGACAACATGCTGATTTGGAATGGTATAGGGTAGTCTATGTTTTTTCTTCATCCAAAAATGGTCACTGATGATACAGACATTGTTTTGCGCTGATTTGCCCAATAGACAATTGATCTTTTGATTGAACTTAGATTTAGATATTTAGATAAATGAAACATTAATTCGGGTTACCTGGTGGGATAAGATGTCTTCAACTGACTCTTTTTGAAAAACGTTGAAACAATGATTTCACCTAAATTCCTATTACTAACAACTCAAATAACCCCGGAAGTACATATTTTCAACTTTACCTTAAATTTGGGAAATAACAGAGCTCTACCGGAAGTCCAGAGGATCATACTAGCAATGCCATATTAGAGTGGTCATTTGCATAGCATTTTGACTCATTTACACAATATTACAAAAATTAGCTTAGGTCTGATTCAATGGCTTTTATAGAAAGGTAAGCATTGTTTAATAAGGACTGATGTCAAATTCAAAACAATTATGGTAATTTTGGATGTCCAAACATGAATATTCAATTACAGTGAAATTAATGGGTTTTCAGGTAGTGTAGGCTATAGTGCAATGTCACTCAAAATGTTTTTCCAAAAGATCCAGGTTCTTCCACCCTGGTTCCCACATGTTCAGACTACATTTTCAGGTAATTTATGACAAAGTGCATTTATTTAAATCACTATTATAGAAATTATATTAAAGGCTGCCTTAATGGGGGAATCAGCAGCTTCTACATTCATTTTGAACTTATACATTAATGATATGTACCAATTGATTCTTGAAGAATATAACTTATACATTCCTCATGAGCTTAGTTCAACTGTGGTACCCCATCAGAACCAGAAATGTAAGCTTGTTTTACACCAATATTTGTAAACAAACAAAATACTATATAGTCTCAAAACATGGTTAAACACTGATGGCCAGTCCTTGCATCCATACCTCTGTCTATCCTGCCCCATTCCTTTTTACTAACCCATGGGTGGGGGTGGACTTTGTTATTGTTTCTACTACTGATTTCCCCTTTAACTATTCTGTGTTGTTAACAATTCATTCATATTTTCCCCAAAAATCAGTATTTTTTAAATAATAAATAAATGTAGGCTACCCTATTCTTAGTCTACTGTACTATTATTTACTGACGTACCAACCGCCTGGTTGAGCACATTTTTGCAAAATTCTTGCTTTTTAGTCTTTTAAAATTGATTAAATATGTATTTTCAGATTCCTACTCTTCATGGTCTCTAGTAACATAAATGGTGCAATATTAATCCCTCTGAATTCCTGCCTTTAATTCCATATCTGTGGTGACAGATATATTCTTACAGCCCTCTAAGTGAGAGTGCCACAACACTGACCTGCAAAAAAACAAAATTATACAAATGATTTAAACGCAGGGGGGCTGACTGAGTTGACCAATCCGGTTCAAGTAAAGATTTTTTTCATATCCACGTCTAAATTCATTGTCAAAACATGCTCTTTCAGTCGTTTGAAAAAACCCTTGGCAGAAATGTGCATTATTATTATTATTATTATTGTATTATTATTATTATTATTATATTATTATAATTTTCTTGTTGTTATTATTGTCGTTATTATTAATATTATTATTGTTATTATATTATAATTATTTTTTTTATTATTGTTGTTGTTATTATTGTTATTCTTTATTCTGCTAAGGTTATGTGTGTTACTGTGTTGTTCTTTCTTCAGTCTTGTTTCCTATCATCAATCAAGGCCATGCAGACAAAGACATCCAGCTATATAAATCAGAGAGCCGCTGCCAAGGACCCTTCATATCACCATGGTTTTCTTTCCATCAACTTACTATCTTCATGGAGTTACAATTATATTTTTTCTAGTTACATAACGTTTCCTTTAAATGTTATATAAATTCCCTTAGAGTCTATTGACGCACCAGTGCATGAATATAAGTAGCCCAATTGTTTTTATCCCCATCAAAATCTGTCAGTTTAAACAAGAGATATCTGTTTTTTTTTGTTGTTGCATGGGCTGAGTCTCAATCCACTTCATCTGTCTATAGGCGTCAGCATGCTTCAGTTTGGGACGGCGCCTTGCCAAACTCAGCTAGCTGCACTGAAGGAGTGTGCTTCATACTCCCTTAAAAGAACAAGAGCAAAGCAGCAATAGTACTGTTTGTCCATCTAGAGACGCCGTAGCTAGTATACACTTCCTTAAAATAGTAGGAATTAATCTAAGAAAACTCAAGAAATCTATCATTAATTTAGATTAATTTAACTAAGATGTTTGGTGCAGTATTACTCAATGAAAACATGTGCATGAAAATGAGTCATCTCTCGTGGAATGACAACAAAGACATTGAAGAATCACAACTGTTGCCCAATCGCCAACGAAGGGCGTAGAAACATCGGCTTGCCTCCAGAAAAAATGTTGTGTGCCCGAACAGCCAAAAATACCCTCGCCGAAGTCCAAAATGAACAAATGTCACAAAATGACATCATAATATACGCACAAACTCTCAAGAACTGTTTCAGCTGGGAAGCATGCAGATGCCTTAAAAGTCAATTTATGTTTGATTCGAAAACGAGGTCGGAGACGCCATAGGACGTGTGTGGCACAATCACAGACCCCCTGGAGGCTTGCAAAGGCCAAACCGAGCTCTGTTTACCCCCATGCACCTCCAAAATATTGGTAACAATGTGGAGGACTCCATATAGCTTTGCATTGACATGATTGGTTGACTGTAGGTTAGGGCGGGTGATCCTGTGTAAACACAAACTTACTTCCTTGACAACTTCCTTCACAACAGGTCTGCACTGCTCCGCAAGAAGTATGAATGCCCTGACTTCTGCAGAGGCTGTATTAATATACATGCTGTACAGCCAATGCAGATGTCATATTGACCATGCAGCGCTTTTAAAAGGAGTTTGTGTTTATATAGGACCTCCCACCCACCCCCCACCTACCATAAACCACCCTCTGCATTGTTAAAATATTTGGGAGGCGCACAGCGACGCGGTATGGAACTCAGTTTGGTCTCTGCATGTTTCTGGAGGCTCCGTAATTACGTCACACCCTCCATACGGAGCCTCCGACCACATTTTCGGATCAAAGCATAAATTGGCTTTTATGGCGGCCTTCCGCATCTGTGGTGGAATGTGACCGAGCTACAGCGGTGTTTGAAAGACCATGAGACATCCCATCTGTGGTGGAATGTGACCGAGCTACAGCGGTGTTTGAAAGACCATGAGACATCCCATCTGTGGTGGAATGTGACCGAGCTACAGCGGTGTTTGAAAGACCATGAGACATCTCATCTGTGGTGGAATGTGACCGAGCTACAGCGGTGTTTGAAAGACCATGAGACATCTCATCTGTGGTGGAATGTGACCGAGCTACAGCGGTGTTTGAAAGACCATGAGACATCTCATCTGTGGTGGAATGTGTCCGAGCTACAGCGGTGTTTGAAAGACCATGAGACATCTCATCTGTGGTGGAATGTGACCGAGCTACAGCGGTGTTTGAAAGACCATGAGACATCTCATCTGTGGTGGAATGTGACCGAGCTACAGCGGTGTTTGAAAGACCATGAGACATCTCATCTGTGGTGGAATGTGACCGAGCTACAGCGGTGTTTGAAAGACCATGAGACATCTCATCTGTGGTGGAATGTGACCGAGCTACAGCGGTGTTTGAAAGACCATGAGACATCTCATCTTTGGTGGAATGTGACCGAGCTACAGCGGTGTTTGAAAGACCATGAGACATCTCATCTGTGGTGGAATGTGACCGAGCTACAGCGGTGTTTGAAAGACCATGAGACATCCCATCTGTGGTGGAATGTGACCGAGCTACAGCGGTGTTTGAAAGACCATGAGACATCTCATCTGTGGTGGAATGTGACCGAGCTACAGCGGTGTTTGAAAGACCATGAGACATCTCATCTGTGGTGGAATGTGACCGAGCTACAGCGGTGTTTGAAAGACCATGAGACATCTCATCTGTGGTGGAATGTGACCGAGCTACAGCGGTGTTTGAAAGACCATGAGACATCTCATCTGTGGTGGAATGTGACCGAGCTACAGCGGTGTTTGAAAGACCATGAGACATCCCATCTGTGGTGGAATGTGACCGAGCTACAGCGGTGTTTGAAAGACCATGAGACATCTCATCTGTGGTGGAATGTGACCGAGCTACAGCGGTGTTTGAAAGACCATGAGACATCTCATCTGTGGTGGAATGTGACCGAGCTACAGCAGTGTTTGAAAGACCATGAGACATCTCATCTGTGGTGGAATGTGTCCGAGCTACAGCGGTGTTTGAAAGACCATGAGACATCTCATCTGTGGTGGAATGTGACCAAGCTACAGCGGTGTTTGAAAGACCATGAGACATCTCATCTGTGGTGGAATGTGACCGAGCTACAGCGGTGTTTGAAAGACCATGAGACATCTCATCTGTGGTGGAATGTGACCGAGCTACAGCGGTGTTTGAAAGACCATGAGACATCTCATCTGTGGTGGAATGTGACCGAGCTACAGCGGTGTTTGAAAGACCATGAGACATCTCATCTGTGGTGGAATGTGACCGAGCTACAGCGGTGTTTGAAAGACCATGAGACATCTCATCTGTGGTGGAATGTGACCGAGCTACAGCGGTGTTTGAAAGACCATGAGACATCTCATCTGTGGTGGAATGTGACCGAGCTACAGCGGTGTTTGAAAGATCATGAGACATCCCATCTGTGGTGGAATGTGATCGAGCTACAGCGGTGTTTGAAAGACCATGAGACATCTCATCTGTGGTGGAATGTGACCGAGCTACAGCGGTGTTTGAAAGACCATGAGACATCTCATCTGTGGTGGAATGTGACCGAGCTACAGCTGTGTTTGAAAGACCATGAGACATCTCATCTGTGGTGGAATGTGACCGAGCTACAGCGGTGTTTGAAAGACCATGAGACATCTCATCTGTGGTGGAATGTGACCCGAGCTACAGCGGTGTTTGAAAGACCATGAGACATCCCATCTGTGGTGGAATGTGACCGAGCTACAGCGGTGTTTGAAAGACCATGAGACATCTCATCTGTGGTGGAATGTGACCGAGCTACAGCTGTGTTTGAAAGACCATGAGACATCTCATCTGTGGTGGAATGTGACCGAGCTACAGTGGTGTTTGAAAGACCATGAGACATCTCATCTGTGGTGGAATGTGACCGAGCTACAGCGGTGTTTGAAAGACCATGAGACATCTCATCTGTGGTGGAATGTGACCGAGCTACAGCGGTGTTTGAAAGACCATGAGACATCTCATCTGTGGTGGAATGTGACCGAGCTACAGCGGTGTTTGAAAGACCATGAGACATCTCATCTGTGGTGGAATGTGACCGAGCTACAGCGGTGTTTGAAAGACCATGAGACATCTCATCTGTGGTGGAATGTGACCGAGCTACAGCGGTGTTTGAAAGACCATGAGACATCTCATCTGTGGTGGAATGTGACCGAGCTACAGCGGTGTTTGAAAGACCATGAGACATCTCATCTGTGGTGGAATGTGACCGAGCTACAGCGGGGTTTGAAAGACCATGAGACATCTCATCTGTGGTGGAATGTGACCGAGCTACAGCGGTGTTTGAAAGACCATGAGACATCTCATCTGTGGTGGAATGTGACCGAGCTACAGCTGTGTTTGAAAGACCATGAGACATCTCATCTGTGGTGGAATGTGACCGAGCTACAGCGGTGTTTGCGCATCCGAATGGTTTGGCTACAAAACAATTATGACCACTCTTAGGAAAGTACTTAAGTTAAAATAATTGAAACTACTACTTAAGTAGGTTTTCTTGGTATCTGTACTTTACTATTTGTATTTTTACCAACTTTTATTCCATTACATTCTGATTTTATTTGTATTTAAAAAAAAAACTTTTTACTATATTCATTTTCCCTGACAGGAAAATTCCCGACAAGAAAATTGTCCAAAAGACACAATTATCAAGAGAACATCCTGGTCGTCCCTACTGCCCTGATCTGGCAGACTCACTAATGCCTAATTTGTAACGTATGTCCGAGTGTTTGAGGATGCCCCTGGATATCCGTAAAATTAAAAATAAATAGAAAATGGTGCCGTCTGGTTTGCTTTATGTAAGGACTTTGAAATGATTTATACTTTCAATTTTACTTTTGATACTCAATTACATTTTGGCAATTGTGTTTACTTTTGATACTTAAGTATATGTAAAACCAGATACTTTCAGACTTTTAGACAAGTAGTATCTTACTGGCTGACTTCCACTTTTACGTTTCCTATTAGAGTATCTTCACTTTTACTGAAGTATGACAATTGGGTACTTTTCCCACCACTGGAGACTGGGTACATATACATTTATAAGACAAAAAGGAATGTAGCAACTGCTGATTGCCCCCTTAAACCACATTTCATGACCCATGTGGTCAATTCATCAATATTAAAAGTTAAGGTCGCCTTTAAAATAATTTCTATAATAGTGATAAAAAAAAATGCACTTTGTCATAAATTACCTGAAAATGTAATCTGAACATGTGGAACAATGGTGGAAGAACATGGATAATTTGTTAAGTCTGAACATGTGGGATCCATGGTGGAAGAACATGGATCATTTGTTATGTCTGAACATGTGGGATCCATGGTGGAAGAACCTGGATCATTTAAAATGTTAGCGATATTGCGCGACATTGAGTGACATTGCACTATAGCCTACACTACCTGAAAACCCATTATTTTCAATGTATTTGAATATTGATGTTTGGACATACATTTCCATAATTTGTTAACATTTGACATCGAACTCCTTATTAAACAAGGCATATCTATAAAAGCTATTGAATCAGACATAAAGTAATTTTTGTAATATTGTGTAAATGAGTAAAATGCTATGCCAAATTGCAATTCTAATATGGAATTACTAGTATGACCCTCTTGACTTCTGGTAGATGTCTGTTATTTCCCAAATAAGGAGTTAAATATGTAACAAAAAACAACAAACATTTCCTGAGCTTTCTTTAGCCTCACAGATATAGGACAGACACTTTCAAAACTTTATTCCTTGTGTTTTGTTTTTTCACTGTCTATTTTTGCAATTTCTGAATGCTTTATTCAGTGTGTTTCTATGGGATTTGGACCAGAAGGACAAATTAAATATTTTTTCAAAAAACATTTGTATATATATATTATTGTACTAAAATGGGTCCTACAATTCAAAGTGAAAATAGTTAAGTGATCCATGGTACAAGCATCTTAAAACAACTCCATATATCAGCTTAGAACAGAGAAGGATGTGAGAGGAGCTGTACCTGCTCTTCTAAAAAATGTAAAGGTCATATTTTTTTCTTCTCTCTTCCTCAATTCACATGCGCTTGCCCTCAGTCTCAGGCGAGCTGCTCAAACGCTTGAGTCTGATAGGTTGATTTGACAGACTGAGCCGCTGCATGTGCCTAATTCTGCAGCATTTAATTTTTGGTCGGCGTGTCAAACTCCAAATGCATGCTGTGTGCATAAAGCTGACTTGACCGCATCAGAAGTGTATGAATACGCCTAGATCTGTTGCTGTTCTCTGATATATAACTACCACGGAAAGTCCTAGTCAGGGAGGAAGTCATGCAACGATGATGTCATAATCATCTGTATTGCCCACGTTCCTAATTTGTTGGATGTGGAATCGAGATATAAGCATTTTTTTTTAATGTATACATTCTGGAATATTACTATGTGTGTTTGTATGACACAAAGTAGCATATTCCTGTTTAGTAGATTGCTATTAGCAGCTCCTTGTTTACACCTGTAACAGAAAGGATGTCTGTGGGAGGCATAGATGACACAGTGTGGATGATATATTTGTCTAAATGGCTAAAATATAATATTATCTCCACGTGGTATTAAAGAGCAATAGAAAGAATGACAACCTGTGCATCATATTTTACCACCCATACGGCTAAATACATAATTACAAGCAAATCAATGAATTTGTTCAATCCGACTCAGAAGCCATAACTGGTCTTTCATTATATTAAAAACAATAGTAAAGTCTTTATATGATTGACAAAATACATTAAAAACCAGTTCAAATAATAGGTGAAGACAATACAGTAGTGGAGCTGTATGAGACCCCAGTCAGTACCCAGTAGTGGAGCTGTATGAGACCCCAGTCAGTACCCAGTAGTGGAGCTGTATGAGACCAGAGTCAGTACCCAGTAGTAGAGCTGTATGAGACCCCAGTCAGTACCCAGTAGTAGAGCTAACTGAGACCCCAGTCAGTACCCAGTAGTGGAGCTGTATGAGACCCCAGTCAGTACCCAGTAGTAGAGCTGTATGAGACCCCAGTCAGTACCCAGTAGTAGAGCTGTATGAGACCCCAGTCAGTACCCAGTAGTAGACCCAGTCAGTACCCAGTAGTAGATCTGTATGAGACCCCAGTCAGTACCCAGTAGTAGAGCTATCTGAGAGCCCAGTCAGTACCCAGTAGTAGAGCTATCTGAGACCCCAGTCAGTACCCAGGAGTGGAGCTGTATGAGACCAGAGTCAGTACCCTGTAGTAGAGCTGTATGAGACCAGAGTCAGTACCCAGTAGTAGAGCTGTATGAGACCAGAGTCAGTACCCAGTAGTAGAGCTGTATGAGACCCCAGTCAGTACCCAGTAGTAGAGCTGTATGAGACCAGAGTCAGTACCCAGTAGTAGAGCTGTATGAGACCCCAGTCAGTACCCAGTAGTAGAGCTGTATGAGACCCCAGTCAGTACCCAGTAGTAGAGCTGTATGAGACCCCAGTCAGTACCCAGTAGTAGAGCTGTATGAGACCCCAGTCAGTACCCAGTAGTAGAGCTGTATGAGACCCCAGTCAGTACCCAGTAGTGGAGCTGTATGAGACCCCAGTCAGTACCCAGTAGTAGAGCTGTATGAGACCCCAGTCAGTACCCAGTAGTAGAGCTGTATGAGACCCCAGTCAGTACCCAGTAGTAGACCCAGTCAGTACCCAGTAGTAGAGCTGTATGAGACCCCAGTCAGTACCCAGTAGTAGAGCTGTATGAGACCCCAGTCAGTACCCAGTAGTGGAGCTGTATGAGACCCCAGTCAGTACCCAGTAGTGGAGCTGTATGAGACCCCAGTCAGTACCCAGTAGTAGAGCTGTATGAGACCCCAGCCAGTACACAGTAGTGGAGCTGTATGAGACCCCAGTCAGTACCCAGTGGTAGAGCTATCTGAGACCCCAGTCAGTACCCAGTAGTAGAGCTGTATGAGACCCCAGTCAGTACCCAGTAGTAGAGCTATCTGAGACCCCAGTCAGTACCCAGTAGTAGAGCTATCTGAGACCCCAGTCAGTACCCAGTAGTAGAGCTGTATGAGACCCCAGTCAGTACCCAGTAGTAGAGCTAGCTGAGACCCCAGTCAGTACCCAGTAGTAGAGCTATCTGAGACCCCAGTCAGTACCCAGTAGTAGAGCTGTATGAGACCCCAGTCAGTACCCAGTAGTAGAGCTAGCTGAGACCCCAGTCAGTACCCAATAGTAGAGCTATCTGAGACCCCAGTCAGTACCCAGTAGTAGAGCTGTATGAGACCCCAGTCAGTACCCAGTAGTAGAGCTGTATGAGACCCCAGTCAGTACCCAGTAGTATAGCTAGCTGAGACCCCAGTCAGTACCCAGTAGTAGAGCTATAAGAGACCCCAGTCAGTACCCAGTAGTAGAGCTGTATGAGACCCCAGTCAGTACCCAGTAGTAGACCCAGTCAGTACCCAGTAGTAGATCTGTATGAGACCACAGTCAGTACCCAGTAGTAGAGCTGTATGAGACCCCAGTCAGTACCCAGTAGTAGAGCTAGCTGAGACCCCAGTCAGTACCCAGTAGTAGAGCTTGCTGAGACCCCAGTCAGTACCCAGTAGTAGAGCTGTATGAGACCCCAGTCAGTACCCAGTAGTAGACCCCAGTCAGTACCCAGTAGTAGAGCTGTATGAGACCCCAGTCAGTACCCAGTAGTAGAGCTAGCTGAGACCCCCAGCCAATAACCAGTAGTAGACCCCAGCCAGTGGAGAGTCAGTTGTTGACAGTCGGACACTTTGACAAGCTATCAAGTTTAGACCACAGAAGATTTGTAGAAGCATTGACGTTGTCCATGTTGTCGCGTTCCCTTGATATGTAGCTAAATGTGGTCATCGTAATTAGATGTTTGCGACAGGGGGTAGACCTAGTGGTAGCCTTCTCCCTGGGGCATTGGTTTACACCACGGTTGGTGGTTTAGGGTTAGAAAAACATCTTCACCCGCCCCCTGCGGAAGGCTATGCCATATGCTACTGTAAAAAAAGGCAGCCAATTGGAGTTTCTGTTCTGTCGTTCTTCCTTGGCTGAAGTAATGTCAGTGTAGGCCTGGTATTTTCCATTTTTTTTTTATGACACATAATCATTTGATCAGTTCTCATGCAATACCGTTTTAATTTAATTTGTAAAGGGCAAGAAGACAAATGTTACTTGTTTTTTTTTGTGTGCATTTATTCCTGTTCGGTTAGGGTTGTTGTTCGCTGTCCGTACGGGAGAGACCAGCTCGTGGACATCTGCTCATCAGAATAACACAGGGTCATATCAGGAGATGGAACAGTCCCGTAATGACAACGGAGCATGCACACTTTCAAAGGTTATCCATTAGAAATACAATTTGTTGAGCTGATATGAATATTCCATTTTGTTTGTCTGCGGCATCACATGCAATTCGTTTTATTGGATGTGTTTGTAATGATTTTTATTTTTTTAAGTATGCATTTTTTTGCTTTAGTTTCATGCTAACCTACTTTTTAATTGTCGATTTTGAGAAATCACTTTAATCCCTGTCACATCAATATGTGATGTGTAATCTTGTGACTCAAAGGAAAGTCTAAATTATTGCTTAAAATGGATAGTAAATATAAAAAGGACTTATTAACATCAGGTTTGCATTATGTCACAAGTTGAACTAAAACATGATAAATTCTAAAAAGATGGTGGTTGAAACAACACATTCTGTACCCTTGGGGAAGCTATCTTGTTCTCTCCTTAGATTAGAATTAGACACACGGATATGTTGTAGAGAAACGACTTCAATTAACATAATCACTGACCTCATTATTATTGTGCACTGAACCGAGAGGGAAAGTTTTCTTCCTTTGTAATTAGGACATTATAGAGATTTCCTCAAACTTTTCTAGTTGACTTCTAGCAGGAATCCATGTCAAGAGACAACCACACCTAGTGCTCATATGAGTGTTCTGGGTTCATTTTATATGGTCTCTACAACATTACTTGCTAATTTATTCATTTGGGAGGAATTTAAATATACTGTATAACTCTGCCAACTGTCATTGTAGTGCCACAATCTAACGAGTCCAAGATATTTGATGTGTGTTCTATCAAGACCTAATGGAAACGGTGTGTTTCCAGTCACACCCGTTCACGTCTTCTGAAGAGAACAGCTGGAAGACAGGCTTTGAAGTGTGTTGATGTTTCAGGACCTCTCTCCACAGGGTCAGTACGGAAACTGCAGTACGGAAACTACAGGGTCAGTAGGGAGACTACAGGGCCAGTAGGGAGACTACAGTAGGGAGACTACAGGGCCAGTAGGGAGACTACAGGGTCAGTAGGGAGACTACAGGGTCAGTAGGGAAACTGCAGTACGGAAACTACAGGGTCAGTAGGGAGACTACAGGGTCAGTAGGGTGACTACAGGGACAGTAGGGAGACTACAGGGTCAGTAGGGTGACTACAGGGTCAGTAGGGTAACTACATGGTCAGTAGGGTGACTACAGGGTCAGTAGGGAGATTACAGTAGGGAGACTACAGGGTCAGTAGGGAGACAACATGGTCAGTAGGGAGTCTACAGGGTCAGTAGGGAGAATACAAGGGTCAGTAGGGAGACTACAGGGTCAGTAGGGAGACTACAGTAGGGAGACTACAGGGTCAGTAGGGAGACTACATGGTCAGTAGGGAGACTACAGTAGGGAGACTACTGGGTCAGTAGGGAGACTACAGTAGGGAGACTAAAGGGTCAGTAAGGAAACTACAGGATCAGTAGGGAGACTACAGTAGGGAGACTACAGGGTCAGTAGGAAGACCACAGTAGGGAGACTAGAGTAGGGAGACTAGAGTAGGGAGACTACAGTAGGGAGACTACAGTAGGGAGACTAGAGTAGGGAGACCACAGTAGGGAGACTATAGTAGGGAGAATACAGTAGGGAGACTACAGTAGGGAGACTACAGTAGGGAGACTAGAGTAGGGAGAGCACAGTAGGGAGACTACAGTAGGGAGAATACAGTAGGGTGACTACAGGGTCAGTAGGGAGACTACAGGGTCAGTAGGGAAACTACAGGGTCAGTGGGGAGATTAGAGTAGGGAGACTACAGGGACAGTAGGGAGACTACAGGGTCAGTTGGGAGACTACAGGGTCAGTAGGGAGACTACAGTAGGGAGACTACAGGGTCAGTAGGGAGACGACAGTAGGGATACTACAGGGTCAGTAGGGAGACTACAGGGTCAGTAGGGATACTACAGGGTCAGTAGGGAGACTACATGGTTAGTAGGGAGACTAGAGAAGGGAGAGTAGGGAGACTACAGTAGGGAGAGTACAGGGTCAGTAGGGAGACTACAGGGTCAGTTGGGAGACTACAGTGGGGAGACTACAGGGTCAGTTGGGAGACTACATAGTCAGTAGGGAGACTACAGTAGGGAGACTACTGGGTCAGTAGGGAAACTACAGTAGGGAGACTACAGGGTCAGTAGGGAGACTACTGGGTCAGTAGGGACACTACAGGGTCAGTAGGGAGACTACAGTAGGGAGACTACAAGGTCAGTAGGTGCACAACAGGGTCTGTAGGGAGACTACAGGGTCAGTAGGGAGACTACAGGGTCAGTAGGGAGACTACAGTAGGGAGACTACAAGGTCAGTAGGTGGACAACAGGGTCTGTAGGGAGACTACAGGGTCAGTAGGGAGACTACAGGGTCAGTAGGGAGACTACAGGATCAGTAGGGAGACTACAGTAGGGAGACTACTGGGTCAGTAGGGAAACTACAGTAGGGAGACGACAGGGTCAGTAGGGAGACTACTGGGTCAGTAGGGAAACTACAGGGTCAGTAGGGAGACTACAGTAGGGTGACTACAGTAGGGAAACTACAGGGTCAGTTGGGAGACTACAGGGTCAGTAGGGAGACTACAGGGTCAGTAGGGAGACTACAGTAGGGAGACTACAGTAGGGAGACAACATGGTCAGTAGGGAGACTACAGGGTCAGTAGGGAGACTACAGGGTCAGTATGGAAACTACAGGGTCAGTAGGGAGACTACAGGGTCAGTAGGGAGACTAAAGGGTCAGTAGGGAGACTACAGTAGGGAGACTACAGGAGGGAGACTACAGTGTCAGTTGGGAGACTACAGTAGGGAGACTACAGAGTCAGTTGGGGGACTACAGGGTCTGTAGGGAGACTACAGGATCAGTAGGGAGACCACAGTAGGGAGACTACATTGTCAGTATGGAAACTTCAGTAGGGAGACTACAGTATGGAGACTACATCGTCAGTAGGGAGACTACGGTGTCATTAGGGAGACTACAGGGTCAGTAGGGAGACTACAGGGTCAGAATGGAGACTACAGGGTCAGTAGGGAGACTACAGTAGGGAGACTACAGGAGGGAGACTACAGTAGGGAGACTACATGGTCAGTAGGGAGAGTACAGGGTCAGTAGGGAGACTACAGGGTCAGTAGGGAGACTACAGGGTCAGAAGGGAGACTACAGGGTCTGTAGGGAGACTACAGGGTCAGTAGGGAGACTACAGGGTCAGTAGAGAGACCACAGTAGGGAGACTTCAGTAGGGAGACTACATGGTCAGTAGGGAGAGTACAGGGTCAGTAGGGAGACTACAGGGTCAGTAGGGAGACTACAGGGTCAGAAGGGAGACTACAGGGTCAGTAGGGAGACTACAGGGTCAGTAGGGAGACTACAGTAGGGAGACTACAGTAGGGAGACTAGAGTAGGGAAACTACACTAGGGAGACTATGGAAGGGAGACTGTTAGGAAATGCAGATGCATTCAGGTGTGGTCGGAATTTCTGGTGTTAAGAAGGTAAGACACAAGAAACATTCATACGAATAGCAGGTGTTGAAAGAATGCAGGTCTTTTTTGCGGAAGACAATTTAGCATTAAAACAAATGCCCATAAAAATATTCATTTTTAAGCTATAGATAGCTGTTGTTAGGGACCTTCAATGCTGCAGAAAGGTGTTGGTACCCTTCCCCAGATCTGTTCATTGACACAATCCTGTCTCGGAGCAGTATGGACATTCCTTCCACCTCATGACTTGGTTATTGCTCTGACATGCACGGTCAACTGTGGGACATTATATAGACAGGTATGTGCCTTTCCAAATGATGTCCAATCAATTGAATTTACCACAGGTGGACTCCAATCAAGTTGTAGAAATATCTCAAGGATGATCAATGGAAACAGGATGCACATGACCTAAATTTTGAGTCTCATATTTTTTATTTATTTTTATTTAACCTTTATTTAACCAGGTAGGCTAGTTACAGCTACGACCTGGCTAAGACAAAGCAGTTCGACACATACAACAACACAGAGTTCCACATGGAATGAACAAAACATACAGTCAAAAATACAGAAGAAAAAAGTCTATATACAGTGTGTGCAAATGCGGTAAGATAAGGGAGGTAAGGAAATAAATAGGCCATGGTGGCGAAGTAAATTACAATATAGCAATTAAACTGGAATGGTAGATGTGCAGAAGATGAATGTGCAAGTAGAGATACTAGGGTGCAAAGGAGCACGATAAATAAATAAATACAGTATGGGGATGAGGTAGTTGGATGGGCTGTTTACTGATGGGCTTTGTACAGGAGCAGTGATCTGTGAACTGCTCTGACAGCTGGTGCTTAAAGCTAGTGAGGGCGATATGAGTCTCCAGCTTCAGTGATTTTTGCAGTTCGTTCCAGTCATTGGCAGCAGAGAACTGGAAGGAAAGGCGGCCAAAAGAGGAATTTGCTTTGGGGGTGACCAGTGAGATATACGCGTGCTACAAGTGGGTGCTGCTATGGTGACCAGTGAGCTGAGATAAGACGGGGCTTTACCTAGCAGAGACTTGTAGATAACCTGTAGCCAGTGGGTTTGGCGATGAGTATGAAGCGAGGGCCAACCAACAAGAGCGTACAGGTCGCAGTGGTGGGTAGTACAGTATATGGGGCTTTGGTGACAAAACGGATGGTACTGTGATAAACTGCATCCAATTTGTTGAGTAGGGTGTTGGAGGGTATTTTGTAAATGACATCGCCAAAGTCGAGGATCGGTAGGATGGTCAGTTTTACGAGGGAATGTTTGGCACTATGAGTGAAGGAGGCTTTGTTGCGAAATAGGAAGACGATTCTAGATTTAATTTTGGATTGGAGATGCTTAATGTGAGTCTGGGAGAACCAAGGACTGTATCCGTTTCTGGTTCTACATTTTTTTAAAGGGGAATGCTTATTTAAGATGGTGAGGAAAGCACTTTTAAAGAAAAACCAGGCATACTCTACTGACGGGATGAGGTCAATTATCCTTCCAGGATACCCGGGCCAGGTCGATTAGAAAGGCCTGCTCGCTGAAGTGTTTTAGGGAGCGTTTGACAGTGATGAGGGGTGGTCGTTTGACCGCGCACCCATTACGGATGCAGGCAATGAGGCAGTGATCGCTGAGATCTTGGTTGAAAACAGCAGAGGTGTATTTAGAGGGCAGGTTGGTTAGGATGATATCTATGAGGGTGCCCGTGTTTACGTATTTGGGGTTGTACCTGATGGGTTCATTAATAATTTGTGTGAGATTGAGGGCATCAAGCATAGATTGTAGGATGGCCGTGGTGTTAAGCATGTCCCAGTTTTGGTCACCTAGCAGCTCGAGCTCTGAAGATAGATGGGGGGCAATCAGTTCACATATTGTGTCCAGGGCACAGCTGGGGGCAGAGAGTGGTCTACAGCAGGCGGCAACGGTGAGAGACTTGTTTCTGGAAAGGAGGATTTTTAAAAGTAGAGGCTTGTTTGGGTACAGACCTGGGTAGTATGACAGAACTTCTGCAGGCTATCTCTGCAATAGATTGCAACACCACCCCGTTCATAGCAAAGGATTCCATTTTTTTATTTGCAATAAAAAAACTGTTTTTGCTTTCTCATTATGGGGTATTGTGATGCCATTATGGGGTTATTGTGAGTAGATTGATGAGGAAAATGTTTTATTTCATCCATTTTAGAATAAGACTGTAACATGTGGAAAATGTCCAGGGGTCTGATACTTTCCCAATTCACTGTACTACCTACCACCTGTGAATATTGAGGTGGCTTATTCTAGTGCTTAGGCCTACACAATAAAAATTCACAAAATGACTGATTTGGTACATCATTGCGTGGAAGAGGTTAAGCTACACATCATTAAATATTTTGAGACAAATTACAGAGAGTAGCCCAAAGTATCAAAATAGAACTCAGTTGATTGACATAGGCATATAGCCTACTGATGACATTTTAATTAATGCAGTCATCTCGGTTTTAATTTGAAGAATTATTTTATAAATCACTTGTTTGTGTTAATTGGAAAGAGATTGGCAACTTTGTATTTGTGGTCAACATTGTTTTGAAGTTATCTGGAGTCACAGAGAGAAGGACCATGTGAATTTAAGTTTAGCAGAGATCTACTGTGTAAAAGTTACGCAGGAAGGCAAAAAACGCATTTAGCTGTTCTACAAGTCTTCTGATGCAGGCGATTATGAGTGCTAATAATGCGTTGTTAATAGTGATGGTTTTGGGAAACAGCTTGGAGATTTAAAGATGCCCTACAAAGGTTTTAACAATAAACTTAAGATGTTTTTGGGAAACCAGGCCCTGATCTACAGCTAAGTGACGCAACCAGGGTGCCCTTCACAAGAACTGAGAAGAAGCCTGACTTAATAGAGTCCAGACAGAGAGTTGGAATGGTTGCTTACCTTCTAGAATCTAGACAGAGAGTTGGAATGGTTGCTTACCTTCTAGAATCTAGACAGAGAGTTGGAATGGTTACTTACCTTCTAGAATCTAGACAGAGAGTTGGAATGGTTCCTTACCTTCTAGAATCTAGACAGAGAGTTGGAATGGTTCCTTACCTTCTAGAATCTAGACAGAGAGTTGGAATGGTTCCTTACCTTCTAGAATCTAGACAGAGAGTTGGAATGGTTCCTTATCTTCTAGAATCCAGACAGAAAGTTGGAATGGTTCCTGACATTCTCAAATCTAGACAGGTTCCTGTAAAGGTTCCTGGACTAGATTCCTGGCACCAGCCCCTGCCTGTAAAGAGCATGTTCAATTCCTCAAGTTAACAAAATGAAAAATAGTTTGTGAATGTGTGTATAGCTGGGCTGTCTTGGTATGATCGATTCACCAGACTTTTTTTTCTCCTCCTAGCCGTATCTGAATTAAGTGCTGTCTAGTAGTCAACATGGTGATTGAGTTGAACCGAAAAGGGAATTCAGGTTGTCCCAATTCTCTTGACTGTTGTCAATCCAAGACGTGTTGAATATACACCTTGAAACTGATTGAGGCTTGGGAATATACTACATGGACTTTTGTTACAGTTTTTGTGACCATGGCCAAATACATGAAATTCCACCAATCTTAACATATTCATTTATAGGACATAGTAGCAAAGCTATGTTTCCTTTGAGGTCAACTAAGCAGGTAAAAACAAGTTAATTTCCTGCAGCATTGAGGTCTGAACAGAGGGTGTTAAATGTGGCTTCTCTGTCTACAAAAGTGTCCCCTTTGCCAATGCAGGCGCCAGAAACAATTAGTAATGGAAAGTAACACATGGCAGCCACCTGGACCTAGCAAACACACCAGGCCGGACTATTACCTGGCCAACACACCAGGCCGGACTATTACCTGGCCAACACACCAGGCCAGATTATTACCTGGAAAACACACCAGACCTGATCATTACCTGGCCAACACACCAGACCTGATCATTACCTGGCCAACACACCAGACCTGATCATTACCTGGCCAACACACCAGACCTGATCATTACCTGGCCAACACACCAGACCTGATCATTACCTGGCCAACACACCAGACCTGATCATTACCTGGCCAACACACCAGACCTGATCATTACCTGGCCAACACACCAGACCTGATCATTACCTGGCCAACACACCAGACCTGATCATTACCTGGCCAACACACCAGACCTGATCATTACCTGGCCAACACACCAGACCTGATCATTACCTGGCCAACACACCTGACCTGATCATTACCTGGCCAACACACCAGACCTGATCATTACCTGGCCAACACACCAGACCTGATCATTACCTGGCCAACACACCAGACCTGATCATTACCTGGCCAACACACCAGACCTGATCATTACCTGGCAAACACACCAGGCCTGATTAGTACCTGGCCAACACACCAGACCTGATCATTACCTGGCCAACACACCAGACCTGATCATTACCTGGCCAACACACCAGACCTGATCATTACCTGGCCAACACACCAGACCTGATCATTACCTGGCCAACACACCAGACCTGATCATTACCTGGCCAACACACCAGACCTGATCATTACCTGGCAAACACACCAGGCCTGATCATTACCTGGCCAACACACCAGACCTGATCATTACCTGGCCAACACACCAGACCTGATCATTACCTGGCCAACACACCAGACCTGATCATTACCTGGCCAACACACCAGACCTGATCATTAGCCACATTAGCCACTCTTCCAGTCAATTTTCCAATCAGGCTGTTTCTGTCAGGCTCTTCCAGTAACTCCTCCAGTCAGGCTCTTCCAGTAACTCCTCCAGTCAGGCTCTTCCAGTAACTCCTCCAGTCAGGCTATTCCAGTAACTCTTCCAGTCAGGCTCTTTCAGACAGGCTCTTCCTGTCAGTCTAGTTCAGTATTTCTTCTGGTCAGGCTCTTTCAGACAGGCTCTTCCTGTCAGTCTAGTTCAGTATTTCTTCTAGTCAGGCTCTTTCAGACAGGCTCTTCCTGTCAGTCTAGTTCAGTATTTCTTCTAGTCAGGCTCTTTCAGACAGGCTCTTCCTGTCAGTCTAGTTCAGTATTTCTTCTAGTCAGGCTCTTTCAGACAGGCTCTTCCTGTCAGTCTAGTTCAGTATTTCTTCTAGTCAGGCTCTTTCAGACAGGCTCTTCCTGTCAGTCTAGTTCAGTATTTATTCTAGTCAGGCTCTTTCAGACAGGCTCTTCCTGTCTGTCTAGTTCAGTATTTCTTCCAGTCAGGCCCTTTCAGTAACTATTCTAGTCACTTTTCCAGGCTCAATCAGTCACTCTTTATTTACATGTATTGTTATTTTCTTTAACACCTCCACCACCACCCCCTCTTCGGAGGACAAATATTTTAGTTTTTATAGCTTTTTTGCTACATATATATATATTTTACGTACGTGGTGCTTTTATATGAAGCAGTCATATAACAATAATACATTACTTAACATAAACAATTTTTTTCCCAACCCTCAGCCCATCCCACCTATCACCATAGACCTCAGCTCCTTAATCCCTCCCCCTCAGCCACTCTCAGCCCATCCCACCTATCACCATAGACCTCAGCTCCTTAATCCCTCCCCCTCAGCCACTCTCAGCCCATCCCACCTATCACCATAGACCTCAGCTCCTTAATCCCACCCCCTCAGCTTCTCTCAGCCCATCCCACCTATCACCATAGACCTCAGCTCCTTAATCCCACCCCCCCAGCCTTTCTCAGCCCATCCCACCTATCACCATAGACCTCAGCTCCTTAATCCCACCCCACCAGCCTCTCTCAGCCCATCCCACCTATCACCATAGACCTCAGCTCTTTAACCCCACCCCTAGCCACTCTCAGCCCATCCCACCTATCACCATAGACCTCAGCTCCTTAATCCCACCCCCCAGCCTCTCTCAGGCCATCCCACCTATCACCATAGACCTCAGCTCCTTAATCCCACCCCCCCAGCCTCTCTCAGCCCATCCCACCTATCACCATAGACCACCCTCATTTGGTTTCCATGTGCCGTATATTTAAAATGTTGCTGTGATGGTTTACAACCTTTTTTAACGTTTCTAATCCTATAGTCTCCACAGATTGCGAGGTAAAGATGAAACCTTTTCTAGGAGTATTATTATAATATCTATTGACTGACTATGGCATTCCAAATCACCCAACACTGCTATTTGTAAGGTTCATTTTAAGTGCATTTGTGTTTTTTTAACCATTCTTGAACCTGTGACCAGAAACAAGCTACCAAGGGGCAATACCAGAATAAATTATCTATTGATTCTGTCTCTTCGCAGCAAAATCTACTGAGCTGAGATTGTTGTATGCCCCACATATATAGCATTCTGTTGGTGGCAAGAATTTTACATAATAATTTAAATTGAAAAACAAAGTGTTGAGTCAAGTGTCATTTTTGTACCAGTTCATTAACCATGTGCCATGGATTTGGTACATCAAACAACTCCTCCCATTTATTCTGCAACCTGTATGGTGCAGCTGTCAACGTTTTTGTCCTCAGATGAAACTGGTATATTTTTCTATTTGTACCAGTTCCATTCAGCCAATTTGTATCTTTAATATATGGCAGGCAAACATCCCATACATTATTGATTACTGCGTATGTGACATAACTCCTCTGTTTAAATTCATAATATCAGTAATAAATATAATACCATTTTTTTTAAATCCATAAAGAATGTTTTTTTGTTAATCGGTATATTTGAGCTTAACCATTACATTTGTTGTAATATTTGTTCTATATTTTCTGGAGGATAAAACTGAAACTGTAACCAGCTTTGTATGGCTTGTTAACAAAAGCGTGATAATTTAATAAAAATTTCATTTTCAATTAGTCAGAAATGAGAAGTTGTAATCTGTATGAAGGAAAAAAGGCATTTTTTGAACAAAGGATGAGCCTTCCTTAATAATCTACTGGAGAACCATTTGGGGTTTAAGTATAATTTATGTATGAGTGAAGGTTTTAGTGAGAGGTTTAAAGCTTTAATATTTAATAATTTTAGCCACCCAAACTCATAGTCATTACATAAATAGACACATTTAATTTTGTCTGGATTAGCATTCCTAATAAAAGGAAATCTTTTTTTGCTCATAGGATTTAAAAAACGAGTAATCTGGAGTAGGCAGTGCCATTGGTAAGTAAGTAAACTGTGATAGGCCAAAGAGTTAAAACTCTTAAGGATCTGGCCTTTTTTTCAATTTTCTCCTAAAATGACATACCCAAATCTAACTGCCTGTAGCTCAGGACCTGAAGCAAGGACATGCATAGTCTTGGTATCATTTGAAAGGAAACACTGACGTTTTTTGAAATGTGATAGGAATGCAGGAGAATATAACACAATAGATCTGGTAAAAGATTATATAAATGAAAAAACAAACCGTTCTTTTGATCTTTTTTGTACCATTGTCTTTGAAATGCAAGAGAAAGGCCATAATGTATTATTCCAGCCCAGGTACAATTTAAATTTTGGCCACTAGATGGCAGCAGTGTATGTGCAAAGTGTTAGACTAATCCAATGAACCATTGCATTTCTGTTAACATTTTTGCATCAAGACTGCCCAAATATGCCTAATTTGTTTATTAATAACTTTTCATGTTGAAAATGGTGCACTCTCCTCAAACAATAGAACAGCATTCTTTCACTGTAATAGCTAATGTAAATTGGACAATGCAGTTAGATTAACAATAATTAAAACTTTCTGCCAATAGCAGATATGTCTATGTCCTGTGAAATATTCTTGTTACTTACAACCTACGTTTAATCAAGTGTGCCGTGGAAAGGACACCGATCCCAAATAAGTTTTTAATCAATGTGGTTTTACCATGAATATACAAGTATTTACCTCTCAATGTTTGCAGAATCTTATCTACTTTTGCTAACTTTCTAAAGAAATGAATTGCGGTAAGTTAATTTATATTTTTTGAGATGTGAGTACCAAGTATGTCTACTTCACCATCCACCCATTTTATTGGTAAACTACAAGGTAGTGTAAACATTGTATTTTTTAACGATCCAATACGTAATGTGGTACACTTGTCATAATTAGGTTTAAGTCCAGAGAGACTAGAAAAATGATCAAGATGTTCAATGAGACTGTGCAGGGATCCAGAATGTGGACTAGAGACATCAACCCACATCGATCATTTTTGTTTTTATCCCCTGTATTTCTAACCCCTTGATGTTCTTGTTAGATCTAATTTTAATAGCTAGTATTTCAATGGCCATAATAAATAAATATGGAGACAACAGACAGCCTTGTTTAACTCCTCTTAAAAGCTACATACTTACTGAGAAGTAGCCATTATTTATTATTTTACACCTGGGGTTGCTGTCATAACTTAAACCGATTGTATAAGAGATTCACCAAAATGAAAGTAACCCAAGCATTAATATATAAATTCTTCCAATCACTCTTCCAGTCACTCTTTCAGTCACTCTTCTCTGAAGTAAAGTCTTTCTTTGTGCAAGTTCCTAAGACCTGTGGTTTGTCATGTCGACTAGGGGAGGTGGATCTTTGCTATAAAAGATCTCAGTTGCCATTATGTTGACAACTCTCAACTTTTCATTAGAGATACTGAAATGCTGAAAGTCAAAATGCTATTGCAAAAGCTTTATTATTATTAAAGTTGAAGATTAAGCATAACTCTGACTGGTGTTTGATTTGCTCTCTCATCATTTGGTAATTAAGGAAATTTCCACGACAGCTCTTCCAGAAATTCTCTTTTAGTCACTCTTCCAGGCAGGCTCTTCCAGAAATTTTATTTTAGTCACTCTTCCACTCACTCTTCCAGTCACTCTTTCCGTCACATTTCCATTCAGGTGGTTTCTTTCGGTCACTCTTCCAGTCACTCTTCAAGTTAGGCTCTTTCAGTCACTATTCCAGTTTGGCTCTTCCAGTTAGGCTCTTCCTGTTAGGCTCTTTCAGTCACTATTCCAGTCAGGCTCTTCCATTCAGACTCTTCCAGTTGCTATTGCAGTTAGGATCTTCTAATCAGGCCATGGCATACAGAGATTGGGCAGAAAGTCACTTGTCTGGCAGTGAGAGTCCCTTAAAACCTCTTAGAGCTACCCCCCTAAGTTTTTCAATTTCCGCCTGAAGACATAACCAAATCTAACTGACTGTAGCTCAGGCACAGAACCAAGGATATGCATATTCTTGGTACAATTTGAAAGAAAACACTTAAATGTGAATTGAATGTAAGAGAATATAACACAATAGATCTGGTTTAGATAATACAATGAAAAAAACCATACGTTTTATATTTTTATTGTTGTATCATCATCTTTAAAATTAACAAGATAAAACAAACATTCAGATAGGGTGATGGGGACAATTTCAGTGAAAAACATGAGGGCAACAGTACTTGTGCAAAGTTTCAGAATGATAACTTCCAAAATGAGTGTGCTACATGACATTTATCATGAAGTCACCCAGGTGTCCCACACAAGTAGCCCAAATGTACCCAAGTGGCCATATTGGTGATGGTATACATTTTGAAAGAAATAACTATATAACTAACACACCCCCCCAAAATATGGAGAAAAAAATATGGGAAAAAAATATGAAGAAAAAAATATATACATTTACAAAATAACATGGGTAACTATTTACACACTTTCAATATTTGGAAGACCCTCAGTCCTCTATCAAATCAAATTTATTTATATAGCCCTTCGTACATCAGCTAATATCTCAAAGTGCTGTACAGAAACCCAGCCTAAAACCCCAAACAGCAATGAATGCAGGTGTAGAAGCACGGTGGCTAGGAAAAACTCCCTAGAAAGGCCAAAACCTAGTAAGAAACCTAGAAAGGAACCAGGCTATGAGGGGTGGCCAGTCCTCTTCTGGCTGTGCCGGGTGGAGATTATAACAGAACATGGCTGAGATTTTCCAACATTCATAGATGACCAGCAGGGTAAAATAATAATAATCACAGTAGTTGTAGAGGATGCAACAGGACAGCACCTCAAGAGTAAATATGAACAGTTTAGGGTTCCATAGCCGCAGGCAGAACAGTTGAAACTGGAACAGCAGCAAGGCCAGGTGGACTGGGGACAGCAAGGAGTCATCATGCCAGGTAGTCCTGACGCATGGTCCTAGGGCTCAGGTGCTCCGAGAGAGAGAACTAGAGAATTAGAGAGAGCATACTTAAATTCACATAGGACACCGGATAAGACAGAAGGAGTACTCCAGATATAACAAACTGACCCTAGCCCCCCGACACATAAACTACTGCAGAATAAATACTGGAGGCTGAGACAGGAGGGGTCAGGAGACACTGTTGCCCCGTCCGATGAGACCCCCGGACAGGGCCAAACAGGAAGGTTATAACCCCACCCACTTTGCCAAAGCTCTACACAATATTTTGAGGCTGATGCCAGGTGCCATAGCAGTCTCCTTCTGCTGTAAAGTGAGTATCAACAGGTATAATAAACAGATAGTACAGGGAACATAAGGTTGAAAATATTATTATAGACTTGCTAGATCTACTGTCTCTTTTATATTATGACATTTCAGCTAGATCTACTGTCTCTATTATATTGTGAGAGACCAGCTAGATCTACTGTCTTTATTATATTACAACAGACCAGCTGTATCTACTGTCTCCATTTCACTTTGGCCATTGTTGTGGGCCTGCCCACCCCTCAACAGCCTCAAATAGACTATTTCATGTGGGAAGGGGTGGGGCGGCAGACACACGCATCTCAAATTTCATTACATTACATTTTTATATATTGCTTCTAAAATAAAATAAAAATCTAAAATAATATTTTATATTATTAATTTCAAACAAGGGCATTAGCATGAGAAGAACTTACCAGTCCAAAACACTCTCCGTTCAAAAAATATTCCTCCACTTGGGAATCGCTAAATGAATCGTCCTACAACAATCTCTGTTTCACTTTTCCGATCAATTTCTTCTAAAATTGTGTGTACACCTGTATATCTAGACTTCGATTTAGCTTTCCCTGACTTAGTCGCCATACTGATTGATATATAAACAGCTGAATCTGCGCGTTTACCAAACAATGCTGTGCGTAATATGTGTAGCTCCTTCCGGTATAAAACTTCAATAGCGAATGACTCTCTTTACATCGGAGTTTACTACATGGGTTGGTCTTCCAACACATAACCATTGCATATTGGCGTTTACCTCAGCTCATTGGCTATCTACCCAGCTAGATTTCAAAACGATCAGTGGTCATTGGGTTAAAATACAGTCAATCAACGAAACAGTGGTCATATCATTGGTGCACAGTGATGTCAGTACTTGTTGTCTTCAAATCGGTTTCTTTCAGTCAATACGTCCCGCGAAATGGCCCATCAGGTTTGGTTGTGTTACAAACAAACCATGTTACAAACAAACCAGTTGATTGCAATGAAACCAAACATGACTGGAAAAGTCACGTTTTGTGTGGGTATTTACCCTCGAATGTGTCGTCGAAATTGGAATGAGAAGGAATTCATGAAACAAGCGGTTCAGGAAATGTTTCGTGTTAGGCTATAAAAACGGATTTTATCAAACAAAAGATCATTCATTGTGTAACAATGAGCATTGGGATTGCAAACAGATGAAGATCGTCAAAGGTAAACAATTTATTTTAATGCAGTTTGTGATTATGTAACGCCTGTGCTGGTTGAAATAGTTGTTTTTTTATGGGGCTCAATCCTCAGATAATCGCATCGTATTCTTTCACAGTAAATCATTTTTCATGAATGTTTAATATGACTATTTATGTAGTGACCACCATATGTTGTGGAATTTCAGCCCGCTACCGGGTTCCTTGCGCAGAGAGGTTAACCTTCCGCTAGCGGAACCCCTCGACAACATTCCGCTGAAAAGTCAGCACGCAAAATAAAAAAATATTTTTTAGAAATGTATAACTTTCACACATTAACAAGTCCAATACAGCAAATGAAAGATAAATATCTTGTTAATCTACCCATCGTGTCCGATTAAAAAAATGCTTTACAGCTAAAGCACCGCATATGATTATGTTCGGTCATAGCCAAGTCGAAAAAACACACAGCCATTTTTTCCAGCCAAAGATAGGAGTCACAAAAACCAGAAATGTTGATAGAAATAAACTCTAACCTTTGATGATCGTCATCAGATGACACTCATAGGACATCATGTTACACAATACATGTATGTTTTGTTCGATAATGTGCATATTTATATCCAAAAATCTCAGTTTACATTGGTGCCTTATGTGCAGTAATGTTTTGATTTTAATGCTGTCATCAATTGGTTGTACTCTTGGATTGAGCAGACCTTCCTGTACAATTCTGATAACTCCATGAAGGACATAACTCTACCATTCCAATTTACAATATAATTTAGGAACAAAATACCCTTTCAAACATCTTTCACATAATCACATGTATTTTATCAACCAGCACATTTGAGTTCAGCCATAATATGCGTTATAATATCTTTTCAGAGGGATGAAATTGAAATTGTAGCCAGCTCTGCAATGCTTGTTTGAAAAAGAGAGATACTTTGAAAAGGGTATAATTTTAAATTAATCAAAAATGGCAATCTGCACAAAGGCAAAAAGGCCATTTTTATACAATGGATGAGCTTTTCTTAGTAATCTACTTCAAGTACAACTTTTGAATAAATGAAGCTTTTAGAGATAGGTTGAGTGCTTTTATATTTAATAATCCTAACCCACCCATTTCATATTCATTATATAGATAGGCACGTTTTATTTTGTCTGGTTTAGTGTCCAAGATAAACAAAATATTTTTTGCTCATATGATTTGAAAAATTAGTCATCAGGAGTAGGCAGCGCCGTAAGTAACTGAGTAAACTGATATATGACTGAGGAGTTAATCAGGTCAGTTTTTTCCCATAAATAGCCAGGTATTTACCTCTCCATGGTTGCAGGATCTTGTCTATTATTACAAGTTTTGTATTGAAATTCATTATGGAGAGCTTATTTATATATTTAGTGTTATGAATACCAAGTGTGTCTACTTCACCATCAGCCCATTTTATAGGGAAACTGCAGGGTCATGTAAAAGTTGTATTTTTTAAAGATCCAATACGTATTATTGTACACTTATCATAATGAGGTTTTAGTCCAGAGAGTCCAGAAAAGTTATCTAGATCTTCAATGAGACATGGGATCTAGTTTGCGGACTTAATATAAAACTTGAGGCATCGGCATACATGGACACCTCTGTTTTTAAGCCTTGGATTTCTAATCCTCTAATGTTGTTATTGGATCTGATTTTAATAGCTAGCATTTTGATGGCCATAACAAATAGATATGGTGACAGCGGACACCCTTGTTTAACTCTTCTAAACAATTAAAAACTCTCTGAGAAGTAGCCGTTATATACTATTTTACACCTGGGGTTGCTATACATTATCTTTACCCATTTTATAAGAGAATTACAGAGAAAAAAATAAGAAAAAAAATTCCAGTCTTTCAAATGCCTTTTCAAAATCTGCTGTAAATACCAGGCCTGGCATCTTAGAGTTTTCATGATGTTCTATTATTTCTAGTAGTTGTCGTATATTATCTCCAATGTGTTATCCATGTAAAAAACCTGTCTGATCAGGATGAACAATACCTGGTAAAAACCCTTTTAATTCTGAGTGCTATGCATTTCGCTAGTATTTTTGCATCACAACATTGAAGTGTAAAGGGCCTCCAGTTTTTTT
Organism: Oncorhynchus mykiss; assembly: GCF_057628025.1. Lineage (NCBI taxonomy): Eukaryota > Metazoa > Chordata > Actinopteri > Salmoniformes > Salmonidae > Oncorhynchus > Oncorhynchus mykiss. The sequence goes on along the minus strand of NC_143032.1, from coordinate 1,830,969 downwards.
AGATAGACTGGGTCTTTATTTTTTCCATCTGGGTCTTGTTTTAATAATAGAGAAATCCGACCTTCCTGCTGGGTACCTGATAGACCACCATTTCTATAGGAGTAGTTAAAACAATCTAACAATGGAGCTTTTTAGTATATCAAACACTGCTTGATATACCTCCACCAGTATACCTCCAAGCCCTGGGGTTTTTCCAGACTGAATGCCTCAAAAAATGATTCCACTGTAATATGGCCTTCGATCTGATCTTTCTGTCATTTGTTAATGACATTTTTTTTTTAAATATTAGAATTCCTTAACGTAATCTTAATTCAGTGGGAGAGGATGAGACGGAAAAGAGACCTGCCTAAAATAATTTGCTTCCTCTTTTAAAATATAATTCAGAGAATGATAGATGACTCAGTCTTCAGTAATGGGTTTCTGCAAGTTATTTTTGTCAGCGTTCCTGTTTTAGAGATTCAGGAAAAATCTTGTGCATTTTTACCCATATTCCATCCAGTTTGCTTTATTTTGTGTAATAGACATTAGATCGTTCTGGAATAAATTACTCAAGTTCTTTTTGTTTTTCCTCTAACTTATTTTGCATCTCTGTAGTATAATTTTTGTTGCTATCTACCTGTACTATTAGTTAATGGATTTATCTTGTTAGTCATGTCTCTTTTGCCAGAAACTGCTTTTTTCATTATTGGTAAAATGTGCTGCTCAATATGTGTTTTTTTAAAACATTATTTGTAACTTATTTTGTACATCATGTTTCTGTAAACGTATCTTATGACAGAAAAGAGCTTCTGGATATCAGGACAGCGATCACTCACCTCGGATTAGACAAAGAGCTTCTGGATATCAGGACAGCGATAACTCACCTCGGATTAGACAAAGAGCTTCTGGATATCAGGACAGCGATCACTCACCTCGGATTAGATTAAGATTTTTTCTTCAACAAGCAGGACGCACAGGTCATTCTGGAAACACTCGACAAGGCCAGCATCCCCGTTATTTGCAAGAGGAAGCGACGCAGGTACAGAGGACACATAGCCGGATGCCTGGTCAAGACCCGGAGAAGGCGAGTGGGAAAGCTGCCGTTATCGTCAATACTACTCGCCAACGTGCAATCAGTGGACAATAAATTAGACGAGGTACTACCAACAGGACATCAAAACTGTAATATCCTATGTTTCACGGAATCATGGCTGAATTTTTTACATTTGTTTTATTTTACTAGGCAAGTCAGTTAAGATCAAATTCCTGAGTATATTGTGATAAATTGCAGACCACACTACTTGCCTAGAGTGTTCAGTTCAGCTTTTCGTGGCTGTTTTTTTTACCACCACAGACGGATGCTGGCACTAAAACCACACTCAATCAGCTGTATAAGGAAAAAAGCAAACAGGAAACGACTCACCCAGAGACGGCGCTCTTAGTGGCAGGAGATTCAAAGCAGGGAAACTTCAATCAGTTCTACCAAATTTCTATCAACATGTTAAATGTGCAACCAGAGGGAAAAAAAGTCTAGATCACCTGTACTCTACACACAGAGACGCGTACAAAGCTCTCCCTCGCCCTCCATTTCGTAAATCCGACCACAACTCTATCCTCCTGATTCCTTACACGAAAAATTAAAGCAGGGAGCACCAGTGACTCGGCCTAAAAAAGTTTTCAGATGAAGCAGATGCTAAACTACTGAACTGTTTTGCTATCACAGACAGGAACATGTTCTGGGATTCTTCCGATGACATTGAGGAATACACAACATCAGTCACTGACGTTATCAATAAGTTTATCGAGGACGTTGTCCTCACAGTGACCGTACGTACATACCCCAACCAGAAGCCATGGATTACAGACAACATTCGCACTGAGCTAAAGGGTAGAGCTGCCGCTTTCAAGGTGCAGGACTGTAACCGGAAATCCTTCTATGCACTGTGACGAACCATCAAACATGGAAAGCGTCAATACAAGGCTAAGATTGAATCGTACTACACCGGCTCATCTTTTGTTGCAGGGCTTGCAAACTATTACAGGCTACAAAGGGAAGCACAGCCGCGAGCTGCCCAGTGACATGAGCCTACCAGACGAGCTAAATCACATCTATGCTCACATTGAGGCAAGCAACACTGAGGCATGCATGAGAGCATCAGTTGTTCCGGATAACTGTGTGATCACGCTGTCCACAGCCGATGTGAGTAAGACCTTTAAACAGGTCAACATACACAAGGCTGCAGAGCCAGACAGATTACCAGGACATGTGCTCCGGGCATGTGCTGACCAACTGGCAGGTGTCTTCACTGACATTTTCAACATGTCCCTGATTGAGTCTGCAATACCAACATGTTTCAAGCAGACCACCATAGTCCCTGTGCCCATGAACACAAAGGCAACCTGCCAAAAATGACTACAGACCCGTAGCACTCACGTCCGTAGTCATGAAGTGCTTTGAAAGGTTGGTAATGGCTCACATCAACACCATTATCCCAGAAACCCTACACCCACTCCAATTTGCATACTGCCCCAACAGATCCACAGATGATGCAATCTCTATTGCACCCCACACTGCCCTTTCCCACCTGGACAAAAGGAACACTTATGTGAGAATGCTATTCGTTGACTACAGCTCAGCGTTCAACACCATAGTACCCTCAAAGCTCATCACTAAGCTAAGGATCCTGGGACTAAATATCTCCCTCTGCAACTGGATCCTGGACTTCCTGATAGGCCGCCCCAAGGTGGTGAGGGAAGGTAGCAACACATCTGCCATGCTGATCCTCAACACTGGAGCTCCCCAGGGGTCCATGCTCAGTCCCCTCCTGTACACCCTGTTCACTCACGACTGCATGACCAGGCATGACTCCAACACCGTCATTAAGTTTGCAGACGACACAACAGTGGCCTGATCACCGACAACGACAAGACCTCCTATAGGGAGGATGTCAGAGACCTGGCCGTGTGGTGCCAGAATAACAACCTATACCTCAACGTAACCAAGATCAAGGAGATGATTGTGGACTACAGGAAAAGGAGGAGCGAGCACGCCCCCAGTCTCATCGACGGGGCTGTTGTGGAGCAGGTTGAGAGCTTCAAGTTCCTTGTTGTCCACATCAACAACAAACTAGAATGGTCAAACACACCGAGACTGTAGTGAAGAGGGCACGACAAAACCTATTCTCCCTCAAGAAACTAAAAAGATTTGGCATGGGTCCTGAGATCCTCAAAAGGTTCTACAGCTGGAACATCGAGTGATTGCATCACTGCCTGGTACGGCAATTGCTCGGCCTCTCACTGCAAGGCACTACAGAGGGTAGTTTGTACGGCCCAGTACATCACTGGGGCTAAGCTGCCTGCCATCCAGGACCTCTACACCAGGAGGTGTCAGAGGAAGGCACTAACAATGGTATTGTCAAAGACCCCAGCCACCCCAGTCATAGACTGTTCTCTCTACTACTGCTTGGCAAACGGTACCGGAGTGCCAAGTCTAGGACAAAAAGGCTTCTCAACAGTTTTTACCCCCAAGCCATAAGACTCCTGAACAGGCAATCAAATGACTACCCGGAATATTTGCATTGTGTGCCCCACCAACCCCTCCAACCCCTCTTTTTACGCTGCTGCTACTCACTGTTTATCATATATGCATAGTCACTTTAACTACCTCAATCAGCCTGTCTAACCGGTGTCTGTATGTAGCCTCGCTACTGTATATAGCCTCGCTACAGTATATAGCCTCTCTACTGTATATAGCCTCTCTACTGTATGTAGCCTCGCTACTGTTATAGCCTATCTACTGTATATAGCCTCTCTACTGTATATAGCCCCTCTACTGTATATAGCCTCTCTACTGTATATAGCCTCTACTGTATATAGCCTCTCTACTGTATATAGCCTGTCTACTGTATATAGCCTCTCTACTGTACATAACCTCTCTACTGTATATATCCCCTCTACTGTATATAGCCTCTCTACTGTATATAGCCTCTCTACTGCATATAGCCTCTACTGTATATAGCCTCTCTACTGTATATAGCCTCTCTACTGTATATAGCCCCTCTACTGTATATAGCCTCTCTACTTTATATAGCCTCTCTACTGCATATAGCCTCTACTGTATATAGCCCCTCTACTGTATATAGCCTCTCTACTGTATATAGCCTCTCTACTGCATATAGCCTCTACTGTATATAGCCTCTCTACTGTATATAGCCTCTCTACTGTATATAGCCCCTCTACTGTATATAGCCTCTCTACTGTATATAGCCTCTCTACTGTATATAGCCTGTCTACTGTATATAGCCTCTCTACTGTATATAACCTCTACTGTATATAACCTCTCTACTGTTTATAGCCTGTCTTATTACTGTTGTTTTCTTTCTTTCCTTGTTCACGTAATACTTTTTTGCAATATTGGTTGCGCCTGTTGTATTTGGCGGGCGTGACAAATACACTTTGATTCGATTTGATTTGATGAAACTTGAATTGAATGACCTCTGAAGGTACATTTAAAGGTATCCCAAACAATAGGGGTATTTCCTGAACCTATACTAAACTGTCAAAATTTGTAAGAATAAAAAAAAAAATCTATAAGAGTTATGTGAATGCCAATTAGATGATGATCTGATCGCATTCTGTCTCCTATTAAAATGCTTTTTTAACCTTTGATACAAGAGAGAATGAGACAAGAAATGTGTCAAGATGACTAGCTTGATTAAGACTCCTCCATGTATGTCTCACTAGGTCAAGGTTTTTTAGTCTCCAAATATCCACTATTTCTAATGTTTCCATAATATTTGTGATTTCATTAAGGGCACGGCGATGATAGTTTGTAGAGTGATTATCTTTACGTTCTATTGAGGTACTGTGTTCTAGTCTCCTACCATAATTATTTGATCATTTGTTGCCTTGTAAGTTCAATAAATTGGTAACAATGTTTTCCAAGAAGTGTGGATCATCCTGATTTGGACCAATTAGATTAATTAATCTCTTTTCGTCCACTTTCATATTCAAAAGGATCCACCTTCCTGGTGAATCATTCCTGACTATTTAGACATTCAGATCAAATTTTTTGTTAATTAATCATTAATCATTAATCATTAATAATCACACCTTTTGAGTTCCTTTGTTCATGACAGAAAATAATTTCACCGCCCCATTCCTTTTTCCACGCAACTTCATCTAAGGATGTAGAGTTTCCTGTAAACAGTATAGTATGTTATATTCCTTTTCTTTTAGCCACATAAAAACTGATCTCCTTTAAAAAAAGTCTGCAACAGATACCATTAATAAGAAGGGGCTAGAAGCGTCTTATATGCTGAGCTACCCAGTGGCTAGGACAGGCAAACCCCATACTATTGTAGAGGACTGGCTAGGATAGGCAAACCCCATACTATTGTAGAGGACTGGCTAGGACAGGCAAACCCCATACTATTGTAGAGGACTGGCTAGGACAGGCAAACCCCATACTATTGTAGAGGACTGGCTAGGATAGGCAAACCCCATACTATTGTAGAGGACTGGCTAGGATAGGCAAACCCCATACTATTGTGGAGGACTGGCTAGGACAGGCAAACCCCATACTATTGTAGAGGACTGGCTAGGATAGGCAAACCCCATACTATTGTAGAGGACTGGCTAGGATAGCCAAACCCCATACTATTGTAGAGGACTGGCTAGGACAGGCAAACCCCATACTATTGTAGAGGACTAGCTAGGACAGGCAAACCCCATACTATTGTAGAGGACTGGCTAGGACAGGCAAACCCCATACTATTGTAGAGGACTGGCTAGGACAGGCAAACCCCATACTATTGTGGAGGACTTCATTCTTCCTTCTGCCGAGGATATGGCTGGGACAATGCTGGGGGGAAAAGGCCCAAAAACTTTACAGTCAATGCCTTCATCAAACAACACTTTCATGATGCATCAATGACATGGCAGGAGGTTTTGAAACAATTACTGCTTCGCATACAAGCCAGTGAATTCTATGCATTACAGGCTTTTCTATATATTTTTTATTTTACCTTTATTTAACCATGTGGCCATTTGAGAACAAATTCTCATTTACAACTGCGACCACATAAATACTGATCTTCTTTTTTTAATAATCTCCTAAACAGTCATAACTGGCATTTATTTTATTTGACCTCTTGACCTTTATTTAACCAGGTGGCCAGTTGAGAACAAGTTCTCATTTACAACTGTGACCTGGCCAAGATAAAGCAAAGCAGTGCGACAAAAACAACAACACAGAGTTACACATGGAAGAAACAAATGTACAGTCAGCAACACAATGGAAAAATCTATACACAGTGTGTGCAAATGAGGTAAGATTCGGGAGGTAAGGCAATACATAGGCCATAGTGGCGAAGCATTTACAATATAGCAATTAAACACGGGAGTGATACATGTGCAGAAGATGAATGTGCAAGCAGAGACACTGGGTTGCAAAAGAGCAAAAAAGTAAATGAAATAAATAACAATATGGGGATGAGGTAGTTGGATGGGATAATTACTGATGGGCTATGGACAGGTTCAGTGATCTGTGAGCTGCTCTGACAGCTGATGCTTAAAGTTAGTGAGGGAGATATGAGTCTCCAGCTTCAGTGATTTTTTCAATTAGTTACAGTCATTGGCAGCAGAGAACTGGAAGGAAAGGCAGCCAAAGGAGGAATCAGTTTTGGGGGTTATCAGAGAAATATACCTTCTGGAGCACGTGCTACGAGTGGGTGCTGCTATGGTGACCAATGAGATAAGGCAGGGCTTTACCAAACAAAGACTTATAGATGACCTGGAGCCAGTTGGTTTGGCGACGAATATGAATCGAGGGCCAGCCAACGAGAGCGTACAGGTCGCAGTGGTATATGGGGATTTGGTGACGAAACGGATGGCACTGTGATATACTGCATCTAATTTGCTGAGTAGAGTAATGGAGGCTATTTTATAAATGACATCGCCGAATTCAAGAATCGGTAGGATAGTCAGTTTTACGAAGGTATGTTTGGCAGCATGAGTGAAGGAGGCTTCGTCGCGAAATAGGAAGCTGATTCTAGATTTAATTTTGGATTGGAGATGTTTAATGTGAGTCTGGAAGGAGAGTTTACAGTCTAGCCAGACACCTAGGTATTTGTATTTGTCCACATATTCTAAGTCAAAACCGTCCAGAGTAGTGATTCTGGACTGGCGGGCAGGTGCAGGCAGCGATCGGTGGAAGATCATGCATTTAGTTTTACTTGCATTTAAGAGCAATTGGAGGCCACGGAAGGAGAGTTGTATGTCATTGAAGCTTGTCTGGAAGTTAGTTAACACAGTGTTCAAAGAAGGGCCAGAAGTAAATGGTGTCGGTGATCTGTTTGTTCACTTGGTCTGTAACAGTTTGGGTCTAGAGTGTCTCCCCCTTTGAAGAGGGGGATGACCGCTTCAGCTTTCCAATCTGGATAATCACCAGCAGCAATAACTTATTTCACCTCTTACCACATCTAGATAAAAGTTCTCAGTCTAAATTCACCATAATTAGTGCTTGTAAAGTTACTGCCATCAGAGTTATTATGACGGTCAAAACTAGAGCTTTCAAATGTCTCATATTTAGAACACATCCCAGCATTTCCATAGCAATTGACGTTTCACATGATCATGAAAGAGACCTTGCATTACTCTAGAGACGGCTTCAATCCAGTACAAATGTACAATATGTTATTATTCCCCAATGCACCTATTCTGATATCTTCCCCTTACTTGTTGTAAACATATATAAACTTATAGACAAATACATAAAAATGATTGACAAACAGTAAACACATTAAATTATAAAACAGTTCTCGACAATAGAGAAAGTGAGAGAAGAGAGCGAGATCAGGTGTGTGTGTGTATGTATAAGTCCGTATGTGTAAGCAAGAATGTAATTGAGTACGTGTCTGTTCATATCCACTTCACAGTGTTCAGATATTGTTACAGTTTCCATACTTTCTTTCTTTCGTAACCTGAAGTCCCTGTAAAATTTAGTACAGCCATGGTGTTATGGAGCTGTCTCGGAATAGCTGTCCATCTATAAAGAGTTTGTCCACAATGAGAAAGGAATGCTTACCCTTCTACCTCTGTTGCCTTTGTACTGGATACAGTCTCTAACGAAGTTTGTTTATCTCTCTTTGAAATTGGTAGTTGAGACTGAATTGGGTCCCTTTAAGCTCCTTCCCCTGCTTTTGATAAGCTCCTTTTGTTGGTGGTATTCAATTATTGCGATGATCGGTCGGGGACCATTGGTCTTGTAGCTCCGAGCTCCAAGTCTATGTTCACGCTGGAAAGCCACCTTGTTTACAGTCTCTATAAGATGTTTCAAGTCGGAGTGCATGAATTATCTGATCGCGCCCTCTGGATAATTGGATGCGTCCTCGGGTATCTAAAAAAAATATATATTTTCACGCCTGCTACGACTTTGTATGTCTAGTAGCGACTCCTTCATCACCCTGTTTTCCCTGAGTAGACAATCCATGTTGGAATCGTGGATTTTTACCTTGGCTGTGAGTGTCTTGTTTTCTCCTTGGAGCGTGAGAATTTCACTCTGGCTAAACTCCAAACTCCCCCTCAGCCCTGCTACCTCCTCACACAACTGTTCCAGTGTTGCATGGATTCCAGCCAGAGCATTAGTCTCTACCTCGATGGTGAGTAAATCACCCGTGTCTGTAGATTTTTTTGTCGGGTTAAAGTTATTTTGTGAGGTGGTCGGATCTTTCCATGAGGGGGTATGTTGTTCCTCCATAGCTGTTGGTACTCGTAGATTTCCCTCAGGATCTCCACAATATATTATAGTTCTTCCACACCGATATCGACAAACCATTTCTGTATGGACCTCGCATTGTGCATGGGGGCAATGTCATGCTGAAACCGGAAAGGGCCTTCCCCAAACTGTTGTCACAAAGTTGGAAGCACAGATTCATCTAGAATGTCATTGTATGCTGTAGCGTTAAGATTTCCCTTCACTGGAACTAAGGGTCCTAGCCTGAACCATGAAGTACAGCCCCAGATAATTATTCCTCCTCCACCAAACTTTACAGTTGGCACTATGCATTGGGAAGGGTATCGTTCTCCTGGCATCCGCCAAACACAGATTTGTCCGTCGGACTGCCAGATTCATCACTCCAGAGAACACGTTTCGACTGCTCCAGAGTCCAATGGCGGTAAGCTTTACATCAGTCCAACCGAAGCTTGGTATTGTGCATGGTGATCTTATTCTTGTGTGAGGCTGCTCGGAAATGGAAACCCATTTCATAAAGCTCCCGTGAACAGTTCTTGTGCTGATGTTGCTTCCAGAGGCAGTTTGGAACTCCTTAAGGAGTGTTGCATCCAATACAGGTAGGACTTGGGATCAACACACCAATACAGATAAGCATCCAATACAGGTAGGACTTGGGATCAACACACCAATACAGGTAGGACTTGGGATCAACCCACCAATACAAGTAGGACTTGGGATCAACACACCAATACAAGTAGGACTTAGGATCAACACACCAATATAGGTAGGACTTGGGATCAACCTACCAATACAGGTAGGACCTGGGATCAACACACCAATACAAGTAGGACTTGGGATCAGCACACCAATACAGGTAGGACTTGGGATCAACACACCAATACAGGTAAGCATCCAATACAGATAGGACTTGGGATCAACACACCAATACAGGTAGGACTTGGGATCAACACATCAATACAGGTAGGACTTGGGATCAACACACCAATACGGGTAGGACTTGGGATCAACACACCAATACAGGTAAGCGTCCAATACAGGTAGGACTTGGGATCAACCCACCAATACAGGTAGGACTTGGGATCAACACACCAATACAAGTAGGACTTGGGATCAACACACCAATACAGGTAGGACTTGGGATCAACACACCAATACAGGTAAGCATCAAATACAGATAGGACTTGGGATCAACACACCAATACAGGTAGGACTTGGGATCAACACATCAATACAGGTAGGACTTGGGATCAACACACCAATACAGGTAGGACTTGGGATCAACACACCAATACAGGTAAGCATCCAATACAGGTAGGACTTGGGATCAACCCACCAATACAGGTAGGACTTGGGATCAACACACCAATACAGGTAGCACTTAGGATCAACACACCAATACAGGTAGGACTTGGGATCAACCCACCAATACAAGTAGGACTTGGGATCAACACACCAATACAAGTAGGACTTAGGATCAACACACCAATATAGGTAGGACTTGGGATCAACCTACCAATACAGGTAGGACCTGGGATCAACACACCAATACAAGTAGGACTTGGGATCAGCACACCAATACAGGTAGGACTTGGGATCAACACACCAATACAGGTAAGCATCCAATACAGATAGGACTTGGGATCAACACACCAATACAGGTAGGACTTGGGATCAACACATCAATACAGGTAGGACTTGGGATCAACACACCAATACAGGTAGGACTTGGGATCAACACACCAATACAGGTAAGCATCCAATACAGGTAGGACTTGGGATCAACCCACCAATACAGGTAGGACTTGGGATCAACACATCAATACAGGTAGGACTTGGGATCAACACACCAATACAGGTAGGACTTGGGATCAACACACCAATACAGGTAAGCATCCAATACAGGTAGGACTTGGGATCAACCCACCAATACAGGTAGGACTTGGGATCAACACACCAATACAGGTAGGCATCCTAGGCCCTCAGATCAACACCTGAATATTTACACGCTGAGCAATCACTGTTTGAATCAACGTTGTTTCCACGTAATTTAAATTAAATTATGTTGCACCAACATGGAATTGTTGAATTGATGTCTGTGCCCAGTATGTAGGCTAGTATGTTTCAATGTGTTATGTTGATGGAGTGGTGGAGCTAGGTAGAATAAGAAGACTCAATAGCAGTGAGACAGGATCTGAACCCAGTAGAAACACACCTTCAATAGGACTTAGACAGGATCTGAACCCAGTAGAAACACACCTTCAATAGCAGTGAGACAGGATCTGAACCCAGTAGAAACACACCTTCAATAGCACTTAGACAGGATCTGAACCCAGTAGAAACACACGTTTATAAATAGCCTTGAGGAGCCGTTTGTGAGGAGCCGTGTGTCAGATATAACCAATGGGAGTGGTCGAGACGGGATTTGCCTTGTCATCAAAACTGTAGCACAAAGTTTCACTCTGAACACTTCAACACAAATGAACTTTTATTGTTTCAATAAATTGTGAAAGACATTGGTGTGATTTTTCACTATCTTATCATGGCATGGGGTTGTTCAATGACAGACATGTATTTGTTTAAAATCTATCACTAGATGGTTTTATTTCAGAGACAAATAGTCTACCCTAGATGGTTTTATTTCAGAGACAAATAGTCTACACTAGATGGTTTTATTTCAGAGACAAATAGTCTACAGTAGATGGTTTTATTTCAGAGACAAATACTCTACACTAGATGGTTTTATTTCAGAGACAAATAGTCTGCACTAGACGGTTTTATTTCAGAGACAAATAGTCTACCCTAGATGGTTTTATTTCAGAGACAAATAGTCTACCCTAGATGGTTTTATTTCAGAGACAAATAGTCTACACTAGATGGTTTTATTTCAGAGACAAATAGTCTACCCTAGATGGTTTTATTTCAGAGACAAATAGTCTACACTAGATGGTTTTATTTCAGAGACAAATAGTCTACCCTAGATGGTTTTATTTCAGAGACAAATAGTCTACCCTAGATGGTTTTATTTCAGAGAGACAAATAGTCTACACTAGATGGTTTTATTTCAGAGAGACAAATAGTCTACACTAGATGGTTTTATTTCAGAGACAAATAGTCTACCCTAGATGGTTTTATTTCAGAGAGACAAATAGTCTACACTAGATGGTTTTATTTCAGAGACAAATAGTCTACACTAGATGGTTTTATTTCAGAGACAAATGGTCTACACTAGATGGTTTTATTTCAGAGACAAATAGTCTACACTAGATGGTTTTATTTCAGAGAGACAAATAATCAATTTTTTTTGGCTAAAGGAGATATATCTTTCTCACACTCAGAGAAATAAATAGTACTGCTAGGTTTGACACAGTCAATGTAACACATAACTAAACATTTTATAAAGAACTGTATGAATTATACATTTGTGACATCAATATTTGAAACATTTAAAAAATAAATACATATTTCAATACATTAATTTGAGATCTATATGTAAAACATTCACATTTATCATTTGCTCTAATCCAGAGAGATTTACATGAAGTGAATTCACAGAGTCAAACATACAGGATAAAAACATCCAATTCCAGCTAAACAAATTCAAAAGGCAGCCGAATGGAGCCAAATGTTAAGTTATTGTCTTTACTCTCCAAATAAATATACATTGAAATTAATTTAATTAAAATAAAGTTGTGGTTTTGGATCCCTTGTGTAAACAAAGCTCTCCACAACAAACTGTCTGAGAAACAATTACTAAACACATATAAACAAGAGTACAATGACATGCTATAAACCCCCCCCCCCCCCACCCCCCCAAATAAAATATCACATCTTTATTAAGCAACAAAGAGTACACATGTGGTCAGTTCTTTGATTGTCTTCTCTTCTCTGTCATTGGCTCTGGGAGAGAGTTGTACAGATGGTCCTGTGAAACATCAATCTCTGTCAGAAGAGCAATAAGGCAGACATTCCATACTGGGCTGGGCCATGGCCGGAACAGGACAGAATCAAATGAAGGCGTTGGGTCTGTGAACCGGTTCCCTGCTGGGAGGATGCTGTGGGAATTCAATTATACAGGTTACACTATCTGCATTTTTATGCATTCATACAATTAAATAAACCCAGAGTCGTTCTACCAAGTCAAAATCACATTTTGACTTTGGTTGTCAAACGTCTATGCCACTGAAATATAGGTTATAGTGTGAGCAGGTAACATGGGGGTAGGCTCCGTGGGGCAGTGTTTTCAGGAGTCATTATCTTTACCAGTTAGCTGGAAAATAGTGTCAGCAAAGAGGGATAATGGACAGCATATCTGTATTGAATTATTATTTATTAAATTAAGGGAAGGATCTGCTTAATATTATGGAAAGAATATTGGTTCTATCAATGTAATTATCTGCATCATTTCCAATCCCGCATATATTTTTTGGTAAATATATATATTCATATACATAGACGCATGCATACATATGCACATATATACATACACATACCTATATGCACATACCTATAGAGACATATACATACCTATATACACATACCTTTATACACATACGTATATAGACATATATATATATATATATACATACCTATATAGACATACCTATATAGACATACACATACCTATATAGACATACCTATATATACATACCTATATAGACATACACATACCTATATAGACATACCTATATATACATACCTATATAGACATACCTATATATACATACCTATATAGACGTACCTATATAGACATACACATACATATATAGACATACCTATACACACATACCTGTATAGACATACCTAGATATACATACCTATGTAGACATACCTATATAGACATACCTATATACACATACCTATATACACAGACCTATATAGACATACCTATACACACATACCTATATAGATATACACATACCTATATACACATACCTATATAGACATACCTATATACACATACACATACCTACATAGACATACCTATACACACATACCTATATAGATATAAACATACCTATATACACATACCTACATAGACATACACATACCTATATAGACATACCTATATAGACATACCTATATATACATACCTATATACACATACCTATGTTGACATACCTATATACACATACCTATATGTATGTATGTATGTATGTATGTATGTCTATCTTTCTGGTAAGAAGAGGGGCGGGGGCGTATGCCTTATGACTAACGAGACATGGTGTGATGAAAGAAACATACAGGAACTCAAATCCTTCTGTTCACTTGATTTAGAATTCCTCACAAACAAATGTAGACCGCATTATCTACCAAGAGAATTCTCTTCGATTATAATCACAGCCATATATATCCCCCCCCCAGGCAGACACATCGATGGCTCTGAACGAACTTTATTTGACTCTTTGCAAACTGGAATCCATTTATCCGGAGGCTGCATTCATTGTTGCTGGGGATTTTAACAAGGTTAATCTGAAAACAAGACTCCCAAAATTTTATCAGCATATTGATTGCGCAACCAGGGGTGGAAAAACCTTGGATCATTGTTACTCTAACATCCGCGACGCATATAAGGCCCTGCCCCGCCCTCCTTTTGGAAAAGCTGACCACGACTCCATTTTATTGATCCCTGCCTACAGACAGAAACTAAAACAAGAGGCTCCCACGCTGAGGTCTGTCCAACGCTGGTCCGACCAAGCTGACTCCACACTCCAAGACTGCTTCCATCACGTGGACTGGGACATGTTTCGTGTTGCGTCAGATAACAATATTGACGAATACGCTGATTCGGTGTGCGAGTTCATTACAACTAGAGTTGAAGATGTTGTTCCCATAGCAACGATTAAAACATTCCCTAACCAGAAACCGTAGATTGATGGCAGCATTCGCTTGAAACTGAAAGCACGAACCACTGCTTTTAATCAGGGCAAGGTGACTGGTAACATGACCGAATACAAACAGTGCAGCTATTCCCTCCGCAAGGCTATCAAACAAGCTAAGCGTCAGTACAGAGACAAAGTAGAATCTCAATTCAACGGCTCAGACACAAGAGGCATGTGGCAGGGTCTACAGTCAACAAGAAGAAATCCAGCCCAGTCACGGACCAGGATGTCCTGCTCCCAGGCAGACTAAATAACTTTTTTGCCCGCTTTGAGGACAATACAGTGCCACTGACACGGCCTGCAACGAAAACATGCGGACTCTCCTTCACTGCAGCTGAGGTGAGTAAGACATTTAAACGTGTTAACCCTCGCAAGGCTGCAGGCCCAGACGGCATCCCCAGCCGCGCCCTCAGAGCATGCGCAGACCAGCTGGCCGGTGTGTTTACGGACATATTCAATCAATCCCTATACCAGTCTGCTGTTCCCACGTGCTTCAAGAGGGCCACCATTGTTCCTGTTCCCAAGAAAGCTAAGGTAACTGAGCTAAACGACTACCGCCCCGTAGCACTCACTTCCGTCATCATGAAGTGCTTTGAGAGACTAGTCAAGGACCATATCACCTCCACCCTACCTGACACCCTAGACCCACTCCAATTTGCTTACCGCCCAAATAGGTCCAGAGACGATGCAATCTCAACCACACTGCACACAGCCCTAACCCATCTGGACAAGAGGAATACCTATGTGAGAATGCTGTTCATCGACTACAGCTTGGCATTCAACACCATAGTACCCTCCAAGCTCGTCATCAAGCTCAAGACCCTGGGTCTCGACCCCGCCCTGTGCAACTGGGTACTGGACTTCCTGACGGGCCGCCCCCAGGTGGTGAGGGTAGGCAACAACATCTCCACCCCGCTGATCCTCAACACTGGAGCCCCACAAGGGTGCGTTCTGAGCCCTCTCCTCTACTCCCTGTTCACCCACGACTGCGTGGCCAAGCACGACTCCAACTCAATCATCAAGTTTGCGGACGACACAACAGTGGTAGGCTTGATTACCAACAACGACGAGACGGCCTACAGGGAGGAGGTGAGGGCCCTCGGAGTGTGGTGTCAGGAAAATAACCTCACACTCAACGTCAACAAAACTAAGGAGATGATTGTGGACTTCAGGAAACAGCAGAGGGAACACCCCCCTATCCACATCGATGGAACAGTAGTGGAGAGGGTAGCACGTTTTAAGTTCCTCGGCATACACATCACAGACAAACTGAATTGGTCCACTCACACAGACAGCATCGTGAAGAAGGCGCAGCAGCGCCTCTTCAACCTCAGGAGGCTGAAGAAATTCTACAGATGCACAAACTTCTACAGATGCACAATCGAGAGCATCCTGTCGGGCTGTATCACCGCCTGGTACGGCAACTGCTCCGCCCACAACCGTAAGGCTCTCCAGAGGGTAGTGAGGTCTGCACAACGCATCACCGGGGGCAAACTACCTGCCCTCCAGGACACCTACGCCACCCGATGTTACAGGAAGCGGTAAAGATCATCAAGGACATCAACCACCCGAGCCACTGCCTGTTCACCCCGCTATCATCCAGAAGGCGAGGTCAGTACAGGTGCATCAAAGCTGGGACCGAGAGACTGAAAAACAGCTTCTATCTCAAGGCCATCAGACTGTTAAACAGCCACCACTAACATTGAGTGGCTGCTGCCAACACACTGACACTGACACTGACTCAACTCCAGCCACTTTAATAATGGGAATTGATGGGAAATGATGTAAATATATCACTAGCCACTTTAAACAATGCTACCTTATATAATGTTACTTACCCTACATTATTCATCTCATATGCATACGTATATACTGTACTCTATATCATCGACTGCATCCTTATGTAATACATGTATCACTAGCCACTTTAACTATGCCACTTTGTTTACATACTCACCTCATATGTATATACTGTACTCGATACCATCTACTGTATCCTGCCTATGCTGCTCTGTACCATCACTCATTCATATATCCTTATGTACATATTCTTTATCCCCTGACACTGTGTATAAGACAGTAGTTTTGGAATTGTTAGTTAGATTACTTGTTGGTTATTACTGCATTGTCGGAACTAGAAGCACAAGCATTTCGCTACACTCGCATTAACATCTGCTAACCATGTGTATGTGACAATTTTTTTTTGATTTGATTTGAATAACATTTGATTTGATTTGCTTTTCTATATAGACATACCTATATAGACATACCTATGTACACATACCTACATAGACATACCTATATACACATACCTATATACACATACCCATATAGACATAACTATATACACATACCTATATACACATACCTATATACACATACCTATATAGACATACCTATATAGACATACCTATATACACATACCTATACAGACATACCTATATAGACATACCTATATAGACATACCTATATAGACATACCTATATAGACATACCTATATAGACATACCTATATACACATACCTATACAGACATACCTATATAGACATACCTATATACACATACCTATATAGACATACCTATGTACACATATCTATATAGACATACCTATATACACATACCTATATACACATACCTATATACACATACCTATATAGACATACCTATATACACATACCTATACAGACATACCTATATAGACATACCTATATACACATACCTATATAGACATACCTATGTACACATATCTATATACACATTACACATACCTATATACACATACCTATATAGACATACCTATATACACATACCTATACAGACATACCTATATAGACATACCTATATACACATACCTATATAGACATACCTATGTACACATATCTATATAGACATACCTATATACACATACCTATATACACATACCTATATACACATACCTATATAGACATACCTATATACACATACCTATACAGACATACCTATATAGACATACCTATATACACATACCTATATACACATACCTATATACACATACCTATATACACATACCTATAGACACATACCTATATACACATACCTATATAGACATACCTATATACACATACCTATATACACATACCTATATACACATACCTATATACACATACCTATATAGACATACCTATATACACATACCTATACAGACATACCTATATAGACATACCTATATAGACATACCTATATAGACATACCTATATAGACATACCTATATAGACATACCTATATAGACATACCTATATACACATACCTATACAGACATACCTATATAGACATACCTATATACACATACCTATATAGACATACCTATGTACACATATCTATATAGACATACCTATATACACATACCTATATACACATACCTATATACACATACCTATATAGACATACCTATATACACATACCTATACAGACATACCTATATAGACATACCTATATACACATACCTATATAGACATACCTATGTACACATATCTATATACACATTACACATACCTATATACACATACCTATATAGACATACCTATATACACATACCTATACAGACATACCTATATAGACATACCTATATACACATACCTATATAGACATACCTATGTACACATATCTATATAGACATACCTATATACACATACCTATATACACATACCTATATACACATACCTATATAGACATACCTATATACACATACCTATACAGACATACCTATATAGACATACCTATATACACATACCTATATACACATACCTATATACACATACCTATATACACATACCTATAGACACATACCTATATACACATACCTATATACACATACCTATATACACATACCTATATACACATACCTATATACACATACCTATATACACATACCTATATACACATACCTATATACACATACCTATATAGACATACCTATATACACATACCTATATACACATACCTATATACACATACCTATATACACATACCTATATAGACATACCTATATACACATACCTATATACACATACCTATATACACATACCTATATAGACATACCTATATACACATACCTATATACACATACCTATATACACATACCTATATACACATACCTATATACACATACCTATATAGATAGACATACTTTTTTAAAGAATATACCTTTATTATTATTCCCCCCAAACCCTACTGCCGATCCTTCAATTGGAGTAAACTAAGAAACACTTCGACTTTTACCTTCAATTTATACATCTTATACACATTTTACAGACACAGTCTATTTTACTATAGTTATATTTTGTTTGTTTTTAGTCCTTCCTCTATTTCTGTTTGTAACTGTGCTATTTCACAACATTTCTGACCCTATATACATTTTACAGACCCCGTATGTTTTACATTGTTTATCTTGTTATTAGTCCCACCCTGCAGCTCCATTCAACCCCTCCCATCTATCTCTCAACACCATCCATTTTGGATTTCTATTTGACATATATTTTTCAACTGTGCTGTGATGCTTCACAAAAGTACTGGACCTTTCTATTCTCATAGCTTCTACAGATTGTAAATTCAAAATGAACATTTTGCTAAAATAATGATTATATTATTGATTGATTGACTGTGACTTTCAAATCACCCAGTATTGCTATCTGCAGCGTTAGTTCTAGGAAAATGTTGGACCTGTGACCAAAAACGAGCTACATATGGAAAATACCAAAATAAATGATCGAATGACTCTGCCTCCTCACAGTAGAATCTGCAGCATATCTGTCTTTATCAAGGAGTGGAACGAAAGTAATTGTTTTCCTTTTTTTAATAAGATGGTAAATATGTTTTTAAATGTTCATATCAGGGTGATGAACCAACTGGGCTTTTCAGAGAGCATAACAAAAGGTACCAGAGCTTTCTTTTTTGTTGTCTGTGTTTTTGGCAGTAACACACATATCCTCCAATCCTCCACATGTCCTCCAAAACTGGTCTTCTTTATTTGAATGTAATGGGGAAATTTCGCCATCTTCCATCATATTAACAGGTAGCTACATATTTATTTCTGGTAGTGTCACTAGTTCATGATCAACAGATATATCTACTGTTTGCCTCAGGAACATTGTAACTGACAGGGAATTTAAAGACATTTGGCAACATGTTTTGATTGGAGCCATAGTACCTCCCTTGATTCAGGTCCAGACTGTGTTGACCTCAAATGTACTGAATGCTGGAGCAGACTAGCTAGCACACGCTGGAGCAGACTAGAGTTAGACTAGCTAGCACACCCTGGAATAGACTAGAGTTAGACTAGCTAGCACACCCTGGAATAGACTAGAGTTAGACTAGCTTGCACACGCTGGAGCAGACTAGAGTTAGACTAGCTAGCACACCCTGGAATAGACTAGAGTTAGACTAGCTAGCACACCCTGGAATAGACTAGAGTTAGACTAGCTTGCACACGCTGGAGCAGACTAGCTAGCACACCCTGGAATAGACTAGAGTTAGACTAGCTTGCACACGCTGGAGTAGACTAGCTAGCACACCCTGGAATAGAATAGAGTTAGACTAGCTTGCACACACTGGAGCAGACTAGCTAGCACACCCTGGAATAGACTAGAGTTAGACTAGCTTGCACACGCTGGAGCAGACTAGCTAGCAAACCCTGGAATCGACTAGAGTTAGACTAGCTTGCACACGCTGGAGCAGACTAGCTAGCACACCCTGGAATAGACTAGAGTTAGACTAGCTTGCACATGCTGGAGCAGACAAGCTAGCACACCCTGGAGCAGACTAGCTAGCACACCCTGGAATAGACTAGAGTTAGACTAGCTTGCACATGCTGGAGCAGACTAGCTTGCACACGCTGGAGCAGACTAGCACACGCTGGAGTAGACTAGAGAAAGATTAGCTAGCACACGCTGGAGTAGACTAGAGTTAGACTAGCTTGCACACGCTGGAGCAGACTAGCTAGCACACCCTGGAATAGACTAGAGTTAGACTAGCTTGCACATGCTGGAGCAGACTAGCACACGCTGGAGCAGACTAGCACACGCTGGAGTAGACTAGAGTTAGATTAGATAGCACACAGAGGAGTAGACTAGAGTTAGATTAGCTAGCACACGCTGGAGTAGACTAGAGTTAGATTAGATAGCACACACTGGAGTAGACTAGAGTTAGATTAGATAGCACACCCTGGAGTAGACTACAGTTAGATTAGATAGCACACGCTGGAGTAGACTAGAGTTAGATTAGATAGCACACCCTGGAGTAGACTACAGTTAGATTAGATAGCACACGCTGGAGTAGACTAGCTAGCACACGCTGGAGTACACTACAGTTAGATTAGATAGCACACGGCTGGAGTAGACTAGAGTTAGATTAGATAGCACACAGAGGAGTAGACTAGACTTAGATCAGATAGCACACGCTGGAGTAGACTAAAGTTAGATTAGATAGCACACACTGGAGTAGACTAGAGTTAGATTAGATAGCACACGCTGGAGTAGACTACAGTTATATTAGATAGCACACGCTGGAGTAGACTACAGTTAGATTAGATAGCACACAGAGGAGTAGACTACAGTTAGATTAGATAGCACACAGAGGAGTAGACTACAGTTAGATTAGATAGCACACAGAGGAGTAGACTAGCTAGCACACGCTGGAGCAGACTAGGAGTAGACTAGCTAGCACAGGCTGGAGAACACTAGGAGTAGACTAGCTAGCACATGCTGATAAAACACACGGGAAGTGTTGGGCCTGCGGAGCGGGGTAGGGAGACGTGTTGTGTGTCCTAAATGGAAGCCTATCCACTATAGAGGGCACTACATTTGACCAGGGCTCTTAGGGAATAGGGTTGCCATTTGGGACACGAAACACAGTATGATGATTCTAGACTAGAAATCCTTCCTCTCGCTAAGTCTGTAACACAGGCCAAAGTCAATCTATGTTCCCAGCAGGCCCCGCTCCTTCTCCTTGCCCAACGTCCTGGTTTAATCCAATCAGCTGTCTACACGGTTGAGATGTATCAATGTCACCGATGACAGTTCCCTTTTCTCTCTTCGCCGTAGCCAGAGAATCCTTCCTTCCAATATCTTCTTAATAATACATCCCAGTGTACGGTTATGCCAAAGTAATAATTATCTCTAAAAACCTGATTAAGCCTGAGTAATTAATGCCCATCCGTTGATGGGCAGTTGAGGAGTCAATTATGGATAACACTCTTACGTTTTACCAGCGTACTTTTATATCATTCAGTTTATCTAGAGCAGAGTAGACCTGAGTCCTCCCTCATTCAGTTTATCTAGAGCAGAGTAGACCTGAGTCCTCCCTCATTCAGTTTATCTAGAGCAGAGTAGACCCGAGTCCTCCCTCATTCAGTTTATCTAGAGCAGAGTAGACCTGAGTCCTCCCTCATTCAGTTTATCTAGAGCAGAGTAGACCCGAGTCCTCCCTCAATACACCAGTTGGAGCTTTTGGCAGCGAAGCAGCAATCTGTTCTTTAAAACCTTGGCCTCCATGCCCTCTTCCATTACCCAAAAACCCTCTACCATTATTTATTTTATTTTTATTTAACATTTATTTAACTAGGTAAGTCATTTAAGACCAAAGACCTACCCCGGCCAAACACGGACGACGCAGGGCCAATTGTGCGCCGCCCTATGGGACTCCTAATCACGCCTGGTTGTGATACAACCTGGAATCAGACCAGGGTCTGTAGTTTGATATGCAGTGCCTTAGACCGCTGCGCCACTCGGAAGCCCAGAGAACCTCTTCCGTTACCCAGAGACCCTCTTCCATTACCCAGAGACCCTCTTCCATTTCCCAGAAACCCTCTTCCATTTCCCAGAAACCCTCTTCCATTTCCCAGAGACCCTCTTCCATTTCCCAGAAACCCTCTTCCATTACCCAGAGACCCTCTTCCATTACCCAGAGACCCTCTTCCATTTCCCAGAGAGGGACCTGACCAACACACAGGTTCAGACTCTCCCTCTGTATCTACAGTCCTACCTGGATACTCGCTCCTTAGCTTTCTGCCTCACTAAATTAAACTACCAGTACATAAAGTTATTGTTGAGATGGAGAATAATGTCATTGTTGAGATGGTATGGAAATACAGTTATTGTTGAGATGGTAAATAAAGTTATGGTTGAGATGGTAAATGAAGTTATGGTTGAGATGGTAAATGAAGTTATGGTTGAGATGGTAAATGAAGTTATGGTTGAGATGGTAAATGAAGTTATTGTTGAGATGGTAAATGAAGTTATGGTTGAGATGGTAAATTAAGTTATGGTTGAGATGGTAAATAAAGTTATGGTTGAGATGGTAAATAAAGTTATGGTTGAGATGGTAAATAAAGTTATGGTTGAGATGGTGAGTAAAGTTATGGTTGAGATGGTAAATTAAGTTATGGTTGAGATGGTAAATAAAGTTATGGTTGAGATGGTGAGTAAAGTTATGGTTGAGATGGTAAATTAAGTTATGGTTGAGATGGTGAATAATGTCAGTCTGTTGCTGTGATTGAGGTTGTCGACTCGTGACTGTGCTCATGGTGAGAATGGAGTGAGACACAGACACACTCCAAGGCGGAGGGTTTGAAATCAACACATTCCATGGTGGATCAGAGGGTTTGAGTGAGACAGACACACTCCATGACGAAGGAGCTTGGTGGTTTCATCAAGTCACCAAAGAGCTGCTTATTTATGTTCCCTGTCTTTGTCATGTTTCCAGAGAGGCCAGGCCAGCAGGGGGGACAGGTCAGCAGGGGGCCAGCAGTAAGGCCAGGCCAGCAGGGCATAGCTGGAGTGCCTTGGCAAGGAGGCCTAGCAGCATAAATCTCTCAGGTCTGAGCTCTGCCAGACACAGCCTCTCTAATTATCCCCCCTCCTCCTACCCAGCCGTGACAAGGGAAGGACTACCCACTACCACGTCCTCAGTACGCTGTTCCACACATCATACCTCCATCCCACCCAGCCGTGACAAGGGAAGGACTACCCACTACCCGTCCTCAATACGCTGTTCCATACATCATACCTCCTCCCAACCAGCCATGACAAGGGAAGGACTACCCACTACCCGTCCTCAGTACGCTGTTCCATACATCATACCTCCTCCCACCCAGCCGTGACAAGGGAAGGACTACCCACTACCCGTCCTCAGTACGCTGTTCCATACATCATACCTCCTCCCACCCAGCCATGGCAAGGGAAGGACTACCCACTACCCGTCCTCAGTACGCTGTTCCATACATCATACCTGCACCCTCCTCCCTCCTCCTTGCCTCCCCCGTCACACCTCTCCCCAACATTACTTGTCCTTCTCCTCCACTCCTTCCGTTCCCTCATCTTTTGATTGGCTCAATTCCACACTCATTAGCATGTGTCATTATCTGTCTGAATATTCGGGGGACCATTTTCCACTCGCTGCCATTCCAATTATTATAATAGACAGCATGCTTTATGACTTTCAACTTTCTGGACGTGCTTCAGCTTTTAGTCAAGGTCCTCAGTCACATGTGGGGGCCGGGGATGTTCCAGGAGCATTTGGTTCACGTCAGCCAAGAAGAGAGAGAGACAGAGGGAGACAGACAGACAGAAAGTCAGAGAGACAAAGAGAAACAAAGGCAGGGAGACAAGGCATAACAGAGACAGAGAGATGGGGAGACAGAGGGAGACAGAAGAGAGACAGAGAGATGGGGAGACAGACAGAAAGTCAGAGAGACATAGAGAAACAAAGGCAGGGAGACAAGGCATAACAGAGACAGAGAGATGGGGAGACAGAGGGAGACAGAAGAGAGACAGAGAGATGGGGAGACAGACAGAAAGTCAGAGAGACATAGAGAAACAAAGGCAGGGAGACAAGGCATAACAGAGACAGAGAGATGGGGAGACAGAGGGAGACAGAAGAGAGACAGAGAGACAGGGAGACAGAAGAAAGACAGAGAGATGGGGAGACAGACAGAAAGACAGAGAGACATAGAGAAACAAAGGCAGGGAGACTAGGCATAACAGAGACAGAGAGATGGGGAGACAGAAGAGAGACAGAGAGATGGGGAGACAGACAGAAAGTCAGAGAGACATAGATAAACAAATGCAGGGAGACAAGGCATAACAGAGACAGAGAGATGGGGAGACAGAGGGAGACAGAAGAGAGACAGAGAGACAGGGACACAGAAGAAAGACAGAGAGATGGGGAGACAGAGCGAGACAGAAGAGAGACAGAACACTAGAGAGACACGGAGACAGAGCGAGAGAAGAGAGACAGAACACTAGAGAGACACGGAGACAGAGCGAGACAGAATAGAGACAGAAAGACAGGGAGAGAGAAGAAAGACAGATAGATAGGGAGACAGAGCGAGAAAGAAGAGAGACAGAAAGACAGGGAGACAGAAGAGAGATGGAGAGACTAAAGACCTCATCATTCCCTACACACCTATTCATCATTCACTACATACCACTTTCCCATTCACTACAGACCTCTTCATCATTCACTACATACCACTTCCTATTTCACTAATACAGACCTCTTCATCATTGACTACAGACCTATTCCTCATTCACTACAAACCTCTTCATCATTCACTATAGACCTCATCATTCACTACAGACCTCTTCATCATTCACTGCAGACCTCTTCATCATTCCCTACAGACCTCTTCATCATTCACTATAGACCTCATCATTCACTACAGACCTCTTCAGCATTCACTACAGACCTCTTCATTCACTACAGACCTCTTCTTCATTCACTACAGACCTCTTCATTCACTACAGACCACTTCATTCACCTGGTAGAGATTCCAATCTCTTTATGCCATATTGTCTAACATAATTGACCATAACTTTTCACCTTCTGATTAACTTAACCAACTATCAACCTTCTGATTAACTAACTATTCACCTTCTGATTAACTAACTATTAACTAACTATCGACCTTCTGATTAACTAACTATTCACCTTCTGATTAACTAACTATTAACTAACTATCCACCCTCTGATTCACTAACTATTAACTAACTATTCACCTTCTGATTAACTAACTATTAACTAAATCTCCACCCTCTGATTCACTAACTATTAACTAACTATTCACCTTCTGATTAACTAACTATTAACTAACTATTAACTAACTATCCACCTTCTGATTAACTAACTATTAACGAACTACCTACCTTCTGATTAACTAACTATTAACTAACTATCGACCTTCTGATTAACTAACTATTCACCTTCTGATTAACTAACTATTAACTAAGTATCGACCTTCTGATTAACTAACTATTCACCTTCTGATTAACTAACTATTAACTAACTATCCACCCTCTGATTCACTAACTATTAACTAACTATTCACCTTCTGATTAACTAACTATTAACTAACTATTCACCTTCTGATTAACTAACTATCTACCTTCTGATTAACTAACTATTAACTAACTATCCACCTTCTGATAAACAAACTATTATCTAACTATTCACCTTCTGATTAACTAACTATTAACTAACTATCCACCTTCTGATTAACTAACTATTAACTAACTATCCACCTTCTGATTCACTAACTATTCACTAACTATTAACTAACTATTAACTAACTATCCACCTTCTGATTCACTAACTATTCACTAACTATTAACTAACTATTAACTAACTATCCACCTTCTGATTAACTAACTATTAACTAACTATTCATCTTCTGATTAACTAACTGTTAACTAACTATCCACCTTCTGATTAACTAACTATTAACTAACTATTCACCTTCTGATTAACTAACTATCTACCTTCTGATTAACTAACTATTAACTAACTATCCACCTTCTGATAAACAAACTATTATCTAACTATTCACCTTCTGATTAACTAACTATTAACTAACTATCCACCTTCTGATTAACTAACTATTAACTAACTATCCACCTTCTGATTCACTAACTATTCACTAACTATTAACTAACTATTAACTAACTATTCACCTTTTGATTAACTAACTATTAACTAACTATTCACCTTCTGATTAACGAACTATTAACTAACTATCTACCTTCTGATTAACTAACTATTAACTAACTATTCACCTTCTGATTCACTAACTATTAACTAACTATTAACTAACTATCTACCTTCTGATTAACTAACTATTAACTAACTATCTACCTTCTGATTAACTAACTATTAACTAACTATTCACCTTCTGATTCACTAACTATTAACTAACTATTAACTAACTATCTACCTTCTGATTAACTAACTATTAACTAACTATTCACCTTCTGATTAACTAACTATTAACTAACTATCTACCTTCTGATTAACTAACTATTAACTAACTATTCATCTTCTGATTCACTAACTATTAGCTAACTAATAACTAACTATCCACCTTCTTATTAACTAACTATTAACTAACTATTAACTAACTATCCACCTTCTGATTCACTAACTATTAACTAACTATTAACTAACTATTCACCTTCTGATTCACTAACTATTAGCTAACTAATAACAAACTATCCACCTTCTGATTAACTAACTATTAACTAACTATCCACCTTCTGATTCACTAACTATTCACTAACTATTAACTAACTATTAACTAACTATCCACTTTCTGATGAACTAACTATTAACTAACTATTCCCCTTCTGATTAACTAACTATTCACCTTCTGATTGTGGTGTTTTACCATCTTCACAACAAAATGAGGACCAGATAAGTCAGAAATAGATTTGATTTCCCAAAACAAAATACATTTGAGTACTTTTTGGTTATTTTTGTGATTTGTCTTTTCTTTTAAATACTTTTTATCCTGACACTGGAGTTCCAGGATCTGTTAAACAGCAGTGTTAGAAGGTCCCAGGATCTGTTACACAGCAGTGTTAGAAAGTCCCAGGATCTGTTAAACAGCAGTGTTAGAAGGTCCCAGGATCTGTTACACAGCAGTGTTCGAAGGTCCCAGGATCTGTTACACAGCAGTGTTAGAAGGTCCCAGGATCTGTTACACAGCAGTGTTAGAAGGTCCCAGGATCTGTTACACAGCAGTGTTAGAATGTCCCAAGATCTGTTAAACAGCAGTGTTAGAAGGTCCCAGGATCTGTTAAACAGCAGTGTTAGAAGTTTCCAGGATCTGTTAAACAGCAGTGTTAGAAGGCCCCTGGATCTGTTAAACAGCAGTGTTAGAAGGCCCCTGGATCTGTTAAACAGCAGTGTTAGAAGGCCCCTGGATCTGTTAAACAGCAGTGTTAGAAGGCCCCTGGATCTGTTAAACAGCAGTGTTAGAAGGCCCCTGGATCTGGCTGGGCAACGTCCTCTGCTCCTCTTCTCTTTGATCAGCCAACGTCCTCTGCTCCTCTTCTCTTTGATCAGCCAACGTCCTCTGCTCCTCTTCTCTTTGATCAGCCAACGTCCTCCGCTCCTCTTCTCTTTGATCAGCCAACGTCCTCTGTTCCTCTTCTCTTTGATCAGCCAACGTCCTCTGCTCCTCTTCTCTTTGATCAGCCAACGTCCTCTGCTCCTCTTCTCTTTGATCAGCCAACGTCCTCCACTCCTCTTCTCTTTGATCAGCCAACGTCCTCTGTTCCTCTTCTCTTTGATCAGCCAACGTCCTCCGCTCCTCCGCTCTTCTAACCACCTGTAGTGTCTGTCATAATTATCTCTCCTGTAGTTTCTGTCATAATTATCTCTCCTGTAGTTTCTGTCAAAATTATCTCTCCTGTAGTTTCTGTCATAATTAACTCTCCTGTAGTTTCTGTCATAATTATCTCTTCTGTAGTTTCTGTCATAATTATCTATCCTGTAGTTCTGTCATAATTATCTCTCCTGTAGTTTCAGTCATAATTATCTCTCCTGTAGTTTCTGTCATAATTATCTCTTCTGTAGTTCTGTCATAATTATCTCTCCTGTAGTTTCAGTCATAATTATCTCTCCTGTAGTTTCTGTCATAATTATATTCTCCTGTAGTTTCTGTCATAATTATCTCTCCTGTAGTTTCTGTCATAATTATCTCTTCTGTAGTTCTGTCATAATTATCTCTCCTGTAGTTTCAGTCATAATTATCTCTCCTGTAGTTTCTGTCATAATTATATTCTCCTGTAGTTTCTGTCATAATTATATTCTCCTGTAATTTCTGTCATATCATCTCTTCTGTAGTCAGTGACGATTTCATCACGTATATCTTGGTGGGGCAAACTCACAATTTTGTTTTTGTGCATGCCATCACACATTCACAGCTTAACTGCAGTTAAGTCTACATTAACTTTGTAATTCATTGAATGTGGGAGTAGCATTAGGCAAATATATCCATACTATATTGCATTTCTGAGGAAGACCACTGACTTCTCCATTCCTTTACAGTGCAAAACTGCTCTAGACAAAGGTCCATTAACACCAAGCTAGAGAGAAGTTCAAGCATCCCCGTACATTGTCAATATAACTCTTTGTTCAGCACTTTTGAAATGTTCAGCGACATAATTCAGAACATGGGCCATTCTTACAGTATTCTCCCTGCACACCAAGTCAAAACCTTAGGATAAATATCAGGGGCATATACTGTAAGTAGACAATGGAAGCTCTTACAATATTCGATGATGACATTCTCTAAAATCGGCTAAACGTGCACCATCAAGTCAGAACAGTAGGCTAAGTGATGAGGGGAAAAGGGACCAAATGATTAGGGAGAGGCACATGGGCTACTAACAGCTTACTACACAACATACACTTAGTATTATTTTCTTAGCTACAGTATACACATCTCCCTGGCATATTACATCATTTATGCAGCAGCATACAAGACATTTTTGGACTCACCGTTGTGCTGTGTTCACTTGACCAGGACGGTGTCACGGCACTCCTTCTTGTGGGCAAATTTTGTCATGAAACTTTGTCATCAAAGTCTGGCATTCTCTGGATTTAAGCTGCTTTCATGACAACTTGAATCGTGACGTCTGTGATTTTCAGGTCGGAGCTCTAGAAAGAGATCCGAGTTCCGGACGTGGTACCGAAGATGACCGTGTAAAATGTATTGTCCCAGTCTGAGATTTCCCAGAGTTCCGAGTTTCAGGTTTTGAACTCATAAGAAGTCATGCTGGATTGGCCCATGGTGTCACGTGAATTTTTATCATTTTAAGCTTGGAAAAGAGACCCTTAAACCCAGACTTGTACTACACACACTCTCCACTGAATAGCAGAGGAAGCAAAATAGTAATTGCTTTGCAGTTAGCTACTGATTCCTTCCAACCCCTCATTGTTAAATCTGAGATTTTAACTTGTTTTTGTTTTTGTCCAATGGTCAATGAGCACCGATACATTTTCTCTCTAATTAATATTCGTATGACAAGGATTGAAAATGATTTGCCAGTAGATTGTTGATTGTTGATTCATGATGATGACTGCTTGTCTAGCTTACTAGCTAAGATTTTGAAAGTATGATGTTGGCATGATCAGTCCAATCAAAGCTACGGTAGATGTAACGTGATTTGACATGATTTTTATCTGTGGACCATGACCTTGAGCCTTCCTAGATGGGCACTTCTAATGTAAATATATGGCAGCACCTAAGGGGCTTGAACTTTCTAGGTCTCTCTGTGGAATTTGCGTTGAAGTAGTGTCCCCATGAGTGACAGAACACTGAGCCAATCACGGCACAACTAGAGAAGATTACCAACCCCCTCGCTTCGCATTTTCCGCTGGCTGCCCCACCTCTATAGAGATTACTGAGCTGGGCTGAAACACCTGCATTTTGGAGCTGCCTTACTCAAGAAATCAAAAAAGATACCATGTTTGCATGTGGCTTTATTAACTCAATAAAATGTGTTTTTACATTGTTTGCAAACTGATATGTGACACGTATCAATGCCAAAATGACATGGAAAATAGGCAGAGCCCCACCTGCCCTGAATGACACGTTTAAATTGTCTGAAAAATGGCCCCATTATCAAGCTTAAGAGATATAAAATACATGACAAAGGAAATTATTAATTGTACGATTTGCTGCTCTGTATTGAACAACGAATGAATAGACAGGAAAATGAAGTCAGAAAACAGAATGAAAAATTCTTCAGATCGCAGCACTGAGGAGCTCCAGGCTTTATCATCACAGGTCTGCATGGGAATTAGAATTAGCTGGCCTGTGTTTCATAAAGCCTGTCTGTCTAATCCTCTTAATGAGGGCATCATCCCTGCTAATTGATTATATTGTATCAGCCTCTGGAATTATTACTGCTTACAGTGCCCGGATATTCACATGCCATCCCAGTGGGCAAAAACTGGTTGAATCAACGTTGTTTACATGTCATTTCAACGTGATGACATTGAACCTATGTGATGACACAGAACCAACGTGACAAATTGATTGGATTTGCAAAGCAATGTTATCCAACACCATTCAAATCAATGTTATCCAACACCATTCAAAGCAATGTTATCCAACACCATTCAAAGCAATGTTATCCAACACCATTCAAAGCAATGTTATCCAACACCATTCACAGCAATGTTATCCAACACCATTCAAAGCAATGCAAGAAAACAAGAAACAATGATGAAGAAGAAGAAACTGTGGAACCCAGAGCAGGTCCATCATGCTCCCCACCAGGCTGTGTGGTGTACAGGTCCATCATGCTCCCCACCAGGCTGTGTGATGTACAGGTCCATCACGCTCCCCACCAGGCTGTGTGGTGTACAGGTCCATCACGCTCCCCAGTTGGCTGTGTGGTGTACAGGTTCTCCCAGGGACAATTGCAGGGGTCAGATTTAGTCAACCTGTCTAGCCTCCTGGTTATACCAGCTGACAAGTGTGTTCTAGAAGCCTCTACAGTATCTGTCCCACCTGGACCCACCTGGACACGGGACATATAGTAAATAGTCAAACTGTCCCAGAATGCTAAGGTGGTCAGGATAACACACCTGGATAATACCTGAATAGACTGAATAGACTGAAATCAATCACCTGCGCCAAATATAACAGGTGTAGACCTGACAGTGAAATGCTTACTTACAGGCTCTAACCAATAGTGCAAAATAGGAATTAGGAACAATATTTAAATAAAAAAATAAAACAACAGTGAAAAATAACAGTAGCGAGGCTATAAAAGTAGCGAGGCTACATACAGACACCGGTTAGTCGGGCTAATTGAGGTAGTATGTACATGAATGTAAAGTTAAAGTTACTATGCTTATATGATAAACAGAGAGTAGCAGCAGCGTAAAAGAGGGGTTGGGGGGGGGGGGGGGGGGGAACACAAGGCAAATAGTCCGGTTAGCCATTTGATTATCTGTTCAGGAGTCTTATGGCTTGGGGGTAAAAACTGCTGAGAAGCCTTTTTGTCCTAGACTTGGCACTCCGGTACCGTTTGCCATGTGGTAGTAGAGAGAACAGTCTATGACTGGGGTGGCTGGAAGAAATGGCAGCAGTTTTACTATTATGTGTTTTTATTGTGTGCAGCTTCTGGATATCAGGACAGCGATCACTCACCTCGGATTAGACAAAGATTCTTTCTACAACAAGCAAGACGCACAAGACATTCTCCGGCAGGGCCGACATCCCCGTTATTTGCAAGAGGAAGCGACGCAGGTACAGAGAACAAAGAGCCGGATGCCTGGTCAGGACCCAGAAAAGGCGGATGGGAAAGCTGCCGTTACCGTCAATACTACTCGCAAACGTGCAATCATTGGACAATTTTTGACAATTTTTAGGGCCTTCCTCTGACAAGTCCTGATGGCAGGAAGTTTAGCCCCAGTGATGTACTGGGCCTTACGCACTACCCTCTGTAGTGCCTTGCGGTCAGAGGCTGAGCAATTGCCGTACCAGGCAGTGATGCAACCAGTCAGGATGATCTCAATGTTGCTTAGACCATTCTAGTTTGTTGTTGATGTGGACACAAAGGAACTTGAAGCTCTCAACCTTCTTCACTTCAGCCCCATCAATGAGAATGGGGGCACGCTCGGTTCTCCGTTTTCTTGTAGTCCACAATCATCTCCTTAGTCTTGGTCACATTGAGGGATAGGTTGTTATTCTGGCACCACCCGGCCAGGTCTCTGACATCCTCCCTATAGGCTGTCTCGTTGTTATCGGTGATCAGGCTTACCACTGTTGTGTCATCTACAGACTTAATGAAGGTGTTGGAGATGTGCCTGCCCATGCAGTCGTGGGTGAACAGGGAGTACAGGAGGGGACTGAGCATGCACCCCTGGGGAGCTCCAGTGTTGAGGATCAGCGTGGCAGATGTGTTGCTACCTACCCTCACCACCTGGGGGTGACCCATCAGGAAGTCCAGGATCCAGTTGCAGAGGGAGGTGTTTAGTCCCAGGGTCCTTAGCTTAGTGATGAGCTTTGAGGGGACTATGGTGTTGAACGCTGAGCTGTAGTCAACGAATAGCATTCTCACATAAGTGTTCCTTTTGTCCAGGTGGGAAAGGGCAGTGTGGGGTGCAATAGAGATTGCATCATCTGTGGATCTGTTGGGGCAGTATGCAAATTGGAGTGGGTGTAGGGTTTCTGGGATAATGGTGTTGATGTGAGCCATTACCAACGCCCAATTTTTCAGTTTTTGATTTGTTAAAAAAGTTTGAAATATCCAATAAATGTCATTCCACTTCATGATTGTGTCCCACTTGTTGTTGATTCTTCATAAAAAAATACAGTTTTATATCTTTATGTTTGAAGCCTGAAATGTGGCAAAAGGTCGCAAAGTTCAAGGGGGCCGAATACTTTCGCAAGGCACTGTATGGTGAACAGAACAGTCATCACCTCTCATAACCAGGGGTCTGGTCTGTGATTTGTCGAGGGCAGAGCAGGGGGTGGGGGCCCAGCGATAATAGAAGACCAGACAATAGGCCATCACTAATCAGGGACCTCAAGGTTACCATGAGGTCAATCATGATGCAGGTGGCAGGAGGGAAGGGCAGAGAGAGAGAGGGAGAGAGGGAGGGATGGACATATATAGGGAGGGACATAGAGAGAGAGGGACAGAAAGAGGGACAGAGAGAGAGAGGGAGAGAGGGAGGGAGGGAAAGAGAGAGAGAGAGAGAGAGGGAGAGAGAGAGATTGAGAGAGGGATAGAGAGAGAGAGAGAGAGAGAGAGAGAGAGAGAGAGGGACATAGAGAGGGAGGGACATAGAGAGGGAGGGACATAGAGAGGGGACAGAGAGAGAGAGATTGAGAGAGAGAGAGAGAGAGAGAGAGAGAGAGAGAGAGGGACAGAGAGAGACACAGAGAGAGAGGGACAGAGAGAGAGAGAGGGAGGGAGAGACAAAGAATCTGAAGTCAAATGTCTACTGTTTGCTGATGATCTGGTGCTTCTGTCCCCAACCAAGGAGGGCCTACAGCAGCACCTAGCTCTTCAGTACAGATTCTGATAGACCTGGGCCCTGACAGTAAATCTCAGTAAGACCAAAATAATGACATTAGAAGACCAGACAATAGGCCATCATTAATCAGGGACCTCAAGGTCATCATGAGGTCAATCGTGATGCAGGTGGCAGGAGGGAAGGACAGAGAGAGAGAGAGCGAGAGAGAGGGAGGGAAGGAAGGAAGGACAGAGGGGACAGAGAGAGAGGGACAGAGAGAGAGAGAGAGAGAGAGAGGGAGGGAGGGAGGGAGGGAGGGAGGGAGGGAGGGAGGGAGGGATGAAGAATCTGAAGTCAAATGTCTACGGTTTGCTGATGATCTGGTGCTTCTGTTGCCAACCAAAGAGGGCCTACAGCAGCACCTAGATATTCTGCACAGATTCTGTCAGACCTGAGACCTGACAGTAAATCTCAGCAAGACAAAAATAATGTTATTCCAAAAAAAGGTCCAGTTCCCAGTTCTACAAATACAAATTCCATCTAGACACCATTGCCCTAGAGCACATATCAACCATACATACCTGACAAGACAAGAAGGGCCTTCTACGCCATCAAAAGGAACATCAAAATCGACATACCAATTAGGATCTGACTAAAAATGCTTGAATCAATCATAGAACCAATTACCCTTTCTTTTTTAAAACTTTTAATTAACTCGGCAAGTCAGTTAAGAACAAATTCTTTTTCACAACGACAGTTTACCCCAATTGTGACTATGGGACTCCCAATCACGGCCAGATGTGCTACAGCCTGGATGCAAACCAGGGACTGCAGTGACACTTGCACTGAGAATGCTGCTGAGTGGTTATGAGGTCTGAGGTCTGGGGTCCGCTCACCAACCAAGACTTCACAAAATGGGACAAACACAAAATTGAGGCTCTGCATGCAGAATTCTGCAAACGTATCCTCAGTGTACAACCTAAAACACAAAATAATGCAGAGCAGAATTACAATTAGTACCCGCTAATGATAAAAATCCAGAAAAAGCTGTTAAACTCTACAACCACCTAAAAGGAAGACTAGGCATAAAATATCATTACTTGACACATTGGAAAGAATTAACAAAAAAACAGAGCAACCCAGAATGCTATTTGGCCCTAAACAGAGAGTACACAGTGGCAGAATACCTGACCACTGTGACTGACCCAAACTTAAGGAAAATGTTGACTATTTACAGACTCAGTGAGCATAACCTTGCTATTGAGAAAGGCCGCCGTAGGCAGACATGGCTCTCAAGAGGAGACAGGCTATGTGCACACTGCCCACAAAATGAGGTGGAAACTGAGCTGCACTTCCTAACCTCCTGCCCAATGTATGACCATATTATAGACACATATTTCCCTCAGATTACACAGATCCACAAAGAATTCAAAAGCAAACCACATTTTGATAAACTCCCATATCTACTGGGTGAAATACAACAGTGTGACATCACAGCAGCAAGATTTGTGACCTGTTGCCACGAGAAAAGGGCAACCAGTGAAGAACACACACCATTGAAAATACAACCCATATTTCTATTTATTTATTTTCCCTTTTGTACTTTAACCATTTTCACATCGTTACAATTCTGTAAATAGACATAGTAAGATATTTGAAATGTCTTTATTCTAGTGTAATGTTTACTGTTATTTTTTAATTATTTATTTCAATTTGATTTATTATCTATTTTACTTAGTTTGTCCATGTTAAAATATGTTTCTCATGACAATAAAGCCGCCCCTTGAATTGAAAATTGAATTGACAGAGAGAGAGTTGACTGTTTTACGGCCCTTGGAAGCCATTGTGTTTCAACATGGAGAGCCTGGGGATGGATCAGCCTTTCTCTCTTCTCTGTGTTCCCTTCACCTCCTCATATCTTATTATCCAACACTGGATCCTCCGCAGGTTAAAGAAAACCTTTTGATTTAATGTCAAAAAGTAAATGTAAATATTAGTGCTGGTCTGTCTGCCAGGAGCTGTTGAGATGCTTAGTGTTACCTCCTGGTCTGTCTGCCAGGAGCTGTTGAGATGCCTAGTGTTACCTCCTGGTCTGTCTGCCAGGAGCTGTTGAGATGCCTAGTGTTACATCCTGGTCTGTCTGCTGTTGTGATTTCTAGTGTTACCTCCTGGTCTGTCTGCCAGGAGCTGTTGAGATGCCTAGTGTTACCTCCTGGTCTGTCTGCTGTTGTTATGCCTAGTGTTACCTCCTGGTCTGTCTGCCAGGAGCTGTTGAGATGCTTAGTGTTACCTCCTGGTCTGTCTGCCAGAAGCTGTTGAGATGTCTAGTGTTACCTCCTGGTCTGTCTGCTGTTGAGATGCCTAGTGTTACCTCCTGGTCTGTCTGCTGTTGACATGCCTAGTGTTACCTCCTGGTCTGTCTGCTGTTGAGATGCTTAGTGTTACCTCCTTGTCTGTCTGCTGTTGAGATGCCTAGTGTTACCTCATGGTCTGTCTGCTGTTGAGATGCTTAGTGTTACCTCCTGGTCTGTCTGCTGTTGAGATGCCTAGTGTTACCTCCTGGTCTGTCTGCTGTTGAGATGCCTAGTGTTACCTCCTGGTCTGTCTGCTGTTGTGATGCCTAGTGTTACCTCCTGGTCTGTCTGCTGTTGAGATGCCTAGTGTTACCTCCTGGTCTGTCTGCTGTTGAGATGCTTAGTGTTACCTCTTGGTCTGTCTGCTGTTGAGATGCCTAGTGTTACCTCCTGGTCTGTCTGCTGTTGAGATGCCTAGTGTTACCTCCTGGTCTGTCTGCTGTTGTGATGCCTAGTGTTACCTCCTGGTCTGTCTGCCAGAAGCTGTTGAGATGCCTAGTGTTACCTCCTGGTCTGTCTGCCAGAAGCTGTTGTGATTAACAGCAGAGGGAACACCCCCCTATCCACATCGATGGAACAGTAGTGGAGAGGGTAGCAAGTTTTAAGTTCCTCGGCATACACATCACAGACAAACTGAATTGGTCCACTCACACAGACAGCATTGTGAAGAAGGCGCAGCAGCGCCTCTTCAACCTCAGGAGGCTGAAGAAATTTGGCTTGTCACCAAAAGCACTCACAAACTTCTACAGATGCACAATCGAGAGCATCCTGGCGGGCTGTATCACCGCCTGGTACGGCAACTGCTCCGCCCTCAACCGTAAGGCTCTCCAGAGGGTGGTGAGGTCTGCACAACGCATCACCGGGGGCAAACTACCTGCCCTCCAGGACACCTACACCACCCGATGTCACAGGAAGGCCATAAAGATCATCAAGGACATCAACCACCCGAGCCACTGCCTGTTCACCCCGCTATCATCCAGAAGGCGAGGTCAGTACAGGTGCATCAAAGCTGGGACCGAGAGACTGAAAAACAGCTTCTATCTCAAGGCCATCAGACTGTTAAACAGCCACCACTAACATTGAGTGGCTGCCAACACACTCCTGGTCTGTCTGCTGTTGAGATGCCTAGTGTTACCTCCTGGTCTGTCTGCTGTTGTGATGCCTAGTGTTACCTCCTGGTCTATCTGCTGTTGTGATGCCTAGTGTTACCTCCTGGTCTGTCTGCCAGAAGCTGTTGAGATGCATAGTGTTACCTCCTGGTCTGTCTGCTGAGGAGATGCCTAGTGTTACCTCCTGGTCTGTCTGCTGTTGTGATGCCTAGTGTTACCTCCTGGTCTGTTTGCCAGAAGCTGTTGAGATGCCTAGTGTTACCTCCTGGTCTGTCTGCTTTTGTGATGCCTAGTGTTACCTCCTGGTCTGTCTGCCAGAAGCTGTTGAGATGCCTAGTGTTACCTCCTGGTCTGTCTGCCAGAAGCTGTTGTGATGTCTAGTGTTACCTCCTGGTCTGTCTGCTGTTGAGATGCCTAGTGTTACCTCCTGGTCTGTCTGCTGTTGAGATGCCTAGTGTTACCTCCTGGTCTGTCTGCTGTTGTGATGCCTAGTGTTACCTCCTGGTCTGTCTGCCAGAAGCTGTTGAGATGCCTAGTGTTACCTCCTGGTCTGTCTGCTGAGGAGATGCCTAGTGTTAACTCCTGGTCTGTCTGCTGTTGTGATGCCTAGTTTTACCTCCTGGTCTGTCTGCCAGAAGCTGTTGAGATGCCTAGTGTTACCTCCTGGTCTGTCTGCTGTTGAGATGCCTAGTGTTACCTCCTGGTCTGTCTGCTGTTGTGATGCCTAGTTTTACCTCCTGGTCTGTCTGCTGTTGAGATGTCTAGTGTTACCTCCTGGTCTGTCTGCTATTGTGATGCCTAGTGTTACCTCATTACATCCTGGTCTGTGTGCCAGAAGCTGTTGAGATGTCTAGTGTTACCTCCTGGTCTGTCTGCTGTTGTGATGCCTAGTGTTACCTCCTGGTCTGTCTGCTGTTGAGATGTCTAGTGTTACCTCCTGGTCTGTCTGCTGTTGAGATGCCTAGTGTTACCTCCTGGTCTGTCTGCTGTTTAGATGTCTAGTGTTACCTCCTGGTCTGTCTGCTGTTGAGATGCCTAGTGTTACCTCCTGGTCTGTCTGCTGTTGTGATGCCTAGTGTTACCTCCTGGTCTGTCTGCTGTTGAGATGCCTAGTGTTACCTCCTGGTCTGTCTGCTGTTGTGATGCCTAGTGTTACCTCCTGGTCTGTCTGCTGTTGTGATGCCTAGTGTTACCTCCTGGTCTGTCTGCTGTTGTGATGCCTAGTGTTACCTCCTGGTCTGTCTGCTGTTGAGATGCCTAGTGCTACCTCCTGGTCTGTCTGCCAGAAGCTGTTGAGATGCCTAGTGTTACCTCCTGGTGTGTCTGGCAGAAGCTGTTGAGATGCCTAGTGTTACCTCCTGATCTGTCTGCTGTTGAGATGCGTAGTGTTACCTCCTGGTCTGTCTGCTGTTGATATGTCTAGTGTTACCTCCTGGTCTGTCTGCTGTTGAGATGCCTAGTGTTACCTCCTGGTCTGTCTGCTGTTGAGATGCCTAGTGTTACCTCCTGGTCTGTCTGCTGTTGTGATGCCTAGTGTTACCTCCTGGTCTGTCTGCCGTTGAGATGTCTAGTGTTACCTCCTGGTCTGTCTGCCAGAAGCTGTTGAGATGTCTAGTGTTACCTCCTGGTCTGTCTGCTGTTGAGATGCCTAGTGTTACCTCCTGGTCTGTCTGCTGTTGAGATGCCTAGTGTTACCTCCTGGTCTGTCTGCTGTTGAGATGCCTAGTGTTACCTCCTGGTCTGTCTGCCGTTGAGATGTCTAGTGTTACCTCCTGGTCTGTCTGCCAGAAGCTGTTGAGATGTCTAGTGTTACATCCTGGTCTGTCTGCCAGGAGCTGTTGAGATGCCTAGTGTTACCTCCTGGTCTGTCTGCCAGGAGCTGTTGAGAAGTCTAGTGTTACCTCCTGGTCTGTCTGCCAGGAGCTGTTGAGATGCCTAGTGTTACCTCCTGGTCTGTCTGCTGTTGAGATGCCTAGTGTTACCTAATGGTCTGTCTGCCAGAAGCTGTTGTGATGCCTAGTGTTACCTCCTGTTCTGTCTGCCAGAAGCTGTTGTGATGCCTAGTGTTACCTCCTGGTCTGTCTGCTGTTGTGATGCCTAGTGTTACCTCCTGGTCTGTCTGCCAGAAGCTGTTGAGATGCCTAGTGTTACCTCCTGGTGTGTCTGGCAGAAGCTGTTGAGATGCCTAGTGTTACCTCCTGATCTGTCTGCTGTTGAGATGCCTAGTGTTACCCCCTGGTCTGTCTGCTGTTGATATATCTAGTGTTACCTCCTGGTCTGTCTGCTGTTGAGATGTCTAGTGTTACCTCCTGGTCTGTCTGCTGTTGTGATGCCTAGTGTAACCTCCTGGTCTGTCTGCCAGAAGCTGTTGAGATGCCTAGTGTTACCTCCTGGTCTGTCTGCTGTTGAGATGCCTAGTGTTACCTCCTGGTCTGTCTGCTGTTGTGATGCCTAGTGTTACCTCCTGGTCTGTCTGCTGTTGTGATGCCTAGTGTTACCTCCTGGTCTGTCTGCTGTTGTGATGCCTAGTGTTACCTCCTGATCTGTCTGCTGTTGAGATGCCTAGTGTTACCTCCTGGTCTGTCTGCTGTTGAGATGCCTAGTGTTACCTCCTGTTGTGTCTGGGAGGAGCTGTTGAGATGCCTAGTGTTACCTCCTGATCTGTCTGCTGTTGAGATGCCTAGTGTTACCTCCTGGTCTGTCTGCTGTTGAGATGTCTAGTGTTACCTCCTGGTCTGTATGCTGTTGAGATGCCTAGTGTTACCTCCTGGTCTGTCTGCTGTTGAGATGCCTAGTGTTACCTCCTGGTCTGTCTGCTGTTGTGATGCCTAGTGTTACCTCCTGGTCTGTCTGCCGTTGAGATTTCTAGTGTTACCTCCTGGTCTGTCTGCCAGAAGCTGTTGAGATGTCTAGTGTTACCTCCTGGTCTGTCTGCTGTTGAGATGCCTAGTGTTACCTCTTGGTCTGTCTGCTGTTGAGATGCCTAGTGTTACCTCCTGGTCTGTCTGCTGTTGAGATGCCTAGTGTTACCTCCTGGTCTGTCTGCCGTTGAGATGTCTAGTGTTGCCTCCTGGTCTGTCTGCCAGAAGCTGTTGAGATGTCTAGTGTTACATCCTGGTCTGTCTGCCAGAAGCTGTTGAGATGTCTAGTGTTACCTCCTGGTCTGTCTGCTGTTGTGATTCCTAGTGTTACCTCCTGGTCTGTCTGCCAGAAGCTGTTGAGATGCCTAGTGGTACCTCCTGGTCTGTCTGCTGTTGAGATGTCTAGTGTTACCTCCTGGTCTGTCTGCTGTTGAGATGCCTAGTGTTACCTCCTGGTCTGTATGCTGTTGAGATGCCTAGTGTTACCTCCTGGCCTGTCTGCTGTTGAGATGTCTAGTGTTACCTCCTGGTCTGTCTGCTGTTGAGATGCCTAGTTTTACCTCCTGGTCTGTCTGCCAGAAGCTGTTGAGATGTCTAGTGTTACCTCCTGGTCTGTCTGATGTTGAGATGCCTAGTGTTACCTCCTGGTCTGTCTGCTGTTGTGTTGCCTAGTGTTACCTCCTGGTCTGTCTGCTGTTGTGATGCCTAGTGTTACCTCCTGGTCTGTCTGCTGTTGTGATGCCTAGTGTTACCTCCTGGTCTGTCTGCTGTTGAGATGCCTAGTGTTACCTCCTGGTCTGTCTGCTGTTGTGATGCCTAGTGTTACCTCCTGGTCTGTCTGCTGTTGAGATGTCTAGTGTTACCTCCTGGTCTGTCTGCTGTTGTGATGCCTAGTGTTACCTCCTGGTCTGTCTGCCAGAAGCTGTTGTTAAGATGCCTAGTGTTACCTCCTGGTGTGTCTGCCAGAAGCTGTTGAGATGCCTAGTGTTACCTCCTGATCTGTCTGCTGTTGAGATGCCTAGTGTTACCTCCTGGTCTGTCTGCTGTTGAGATGTGTAGTGTTACCTCCTGGACTGTCTGCTGTTGAGATGCCTAGTGTTACCTCCTTGTCTGTCTGCTGTTGAGATGCCTAGTGTTACCTCCTGGTCTGTCTGCTGTTGTGATGCCTAGTGTTACCTTCTGGTCTGTCTGCTGTTGAGATGCCTAGTGTTACCTCCTGGTCTGTGTGCCAGAAGCTGTTGTGATGCCTAGTGTTACCTCCTGGTCTGTCTGCTGTTGAGATGCCTAGTGTTACCTCCTGGTCTGTCTGCCAGAAGCTGTTGAGATGTCTAGTGTTACCTCCTGGTCTGTCTGCCAGAAGCTGTTGAGATGCCTAGTTTTACCTCCTGGTCTGTCTGCCAGAAGCTGTTGAGATGCCTAGTGTTACCTCCTGGTCTGTCTGCTGTTGAGATGCCTAGTGTTACCTCCTGGTCTGTCTGCCAGAAGCTGTTGAGATGTCTAGTGTTACCTCCTGGTCTGTCTGCCAGAAGCTGTTGTGATGCCTAGTGTTACCTCCTGGTCTGTCTGCCAGAAGCTGTTGAGATGTCTAGTGTTACATCCTGGTCTGTCTGCCAGAAGCTGTTGAGATGTCTAGTGTTACCTCCTGGTCTGTCTGCTGTTGTGATGCCTAGTGTTACCTCCTGGTCTGTCTGCCAGAAGCTGTTGAGATGCCTAGTGGTACCTCCTGGTCTGTCTGCTGTTGAGATGTCTAGTGTTACCTCCTGGTCTGTCTGCTGTTGAGATGCCTAGTGTTACCTCCTGGTCTGTATGCTGTTGAGATGCCTAGTGTTACCTCCTGGCCTGTCTGCTGTTGAGATGTCTAGTGTTACCTCCTGGTCTGTCTGCTGTTGAGATGCCTAGTGTTACCTCCTGGTCTGTCTGCCAGAAGCTGTTGAGATGTCTAGTGTTACCTCCTGGTCTGTCTGATGTTGAGATGCCTAGTGTTACCTCCTGGTCTGTCTGCTGTTGTGTTGCCTAGTGTTACCTCCTGGTCTGTCTGCTGTTGTGATGCCTAGTGTTACCTCCTGGTCTGTCTGCTGTTGTGATGCCTAGTGTTACCTCCTGGTCTGTCTGCTGTTGAGATGCCTAGTGTTACCTCCTGGTCTGTCTGCTGTTGTGATGCCTAGTGTTACCTCCTGGTCTGTCTGCTGTTGAGATGTCTAGTGTTACCTCCTGGTCTGTCTGCTGTTGTGATGCCTAGTGTTACCTCCTGGTCTGTCTGCCAGAAGCTGTTGTTAAGATGCCTAGTGTTACCTCCTGGTGTGTCTGCCAGAAGCTGTTGAGATGCCTAGTGTTACCTCCTGATCTGTCTGCTGTTGAGATGCCTAGTGTTACCTCCTGGTCTGTCTGCTGTTGAGATGTGTAGTGTTACCTCCTGGACTGTCTGCTGTTGAGATGCCTAGTGTTACCTCCTTGTCTGTCTGCTGTTGAGATGCCTAGTGTTACCTCCTGGTCTGTCTGCTGTTGTGATGCCTAGTGTTACCTTCTGGTCTGTCTGCTGTTGAGATGCCTAGTGTTACCTCCTGGTCTGTGTGCCAGAAGCTGTTGTGATGCCTAGTGTTAACTCCTGGTCTGTCTGCTGTTGAGATGCCTAGTGTTACCTCCTGGTCTGTCTGCCAGAAGCTGTTGAGATGT
The DNA here is from genome assembly GCF_057628025.1 of Oncorhynchus mykiss. NCBI lineage: Eukaryota > Metazoa > Chordata > Actinopteri > Salmoniformes > Salmonidae > Oncorhynchus > Oncorhynchus mykiss. Next base: position 1,788,070 of record NC_143032.1, on the reverse strand, counting down.
CTAGTGTTACCTCCTGGTCTGTCTGCCAGAAGCTGTTGAGATGCCTAGTTTTACCTCCTGGTCTGTCTGCCAGAAGCTGTTGAGATGCCTAGTGTTACCTCCTGGTCTGTCTGCTGTTGAGATGCCTAGTGTTACCTCCTGGTCTGTCTGCTGTTGAGATGCCTAGTGTTACCTCCTGGTCTGTCTGCCAGAAGCTGTTGAGATGTCTAGTGTTACCTCCTGGTCTGTCTGCCAGAAGCTGTTGTGATGCCTAGTGTTACCTCCTGGTCTGTCTGCCAGAAGCTGTTGAGATGCCTAGTTTTACCTCCTGGTCTGTCTGCCAGAATCTAGTGTTACTAGATTGTGAGTGTGACTACAGGGTGAATACATGATGAATACAGGATGAATACAGGGTGAATACAGGGTGAATACAGGATGAGGTTGAATACAGGGTGAATACAGGATGAATACAGGGTGAATACAGGATGAGGTTGAATACAGGGTGAATACAGGATGAATACAGGGTGAATACAGGATGAGGTTGAATACAGGGTGAATACAGGATGAGGTTGAATACAGGGTGAATACAGG